>NC_056726.1:1725546856-1725826856 GCF_019279795.1 Protopterus annectens
CTCTTGTAGAATGAGCTTTAGAGGGTGTAAGGCAATGACAATCATTTTGATTTGTAAACAAAGGGGATGCAATCAGAGAGTCATGTAGAAAGGGTTATGACTTCTGCCAAGGATGGCCCAATATCCTTTAGATCTTGTATGTGTTATATGTCACACATATGCTCCCCGTACAGGACGTAGGGTAAAAGGGAGATGTACGAGCAGTTATCCAGAACTGAATTGCTACAAAAGGAAGTTTCCATAAGACAAAAAAGGCCATACGCATCAAACAGACAATGCAGATGAAAAAGGAAGACCATAGGCCAGGCGTGAAACCTAAGTAAAATCCAAATAAAAAAGAGGGTTGGTGGGAGGCAGCGAATACTACAACAGTGAACGGTAAGACCTTACACAACTGTCCTACATCACTGTTGCAGTATTCTTCACAGTAGGGAGAGTATAAAAGCTCAAGAAATGGATTGGGAAGTGGAAGGCTGGGGAGAGCTCACAACAAACCCATGTAGAATGGCTTGAGCAAAACCTGCTCCAGCCCTAGCATGCATACCCAATTAATAATGTTTAGTAAAGGTATGCACTGAAGACCAAGTAGCAGCTTCAAGGATGGAATTGGTGTTCAACCCCTTGAAGAAAGCACCAGAAGAGGCAATGGCCCTAGTGGAGTGAGCTCCAAAGGAAGCAGACAGACATTTGTCATGAACAGAAACACAAAAGTTAATGGCCTGAGAAATCCAGGAGGAGATGGTTTGCTTAGAAGCAGCCAAACCCAATGTCCTGGGATGAAAAGAAACAAAAAAAAAAAAAAAAAACTGGTCAGATTTACGAATGTCCTTAGTTTTATCCAAATAATACCTGAGCTGTCTGTGCAAATCCAAGGTATGTAGGACCCTCTCACTAACAGATTGAGGAGAAGGAAAAAAATGAAGGGAGTGGAACTGCCTGATTCAAGGAAAACTCAATGACCACCTTGGGAATAAAGAAAGGATTAGTATGAAGGGACACCATGTCCCTGTGAAAAAACAAAACATGAGGGATGGCCATAACGGTCTAAAGCTCAGAAACTCTCCTAGCAAAAGTAAGAGCAAGTAATAACACAGTCTCCCAGGTCAATGCTGCAGAAAAGCTTAACCTGCAGGCTTAAAAGGAGCCTGGGTCAATTTTTCTAAAACAAAACTAAGGTCCCAAGGTGGAGAAACAGTCTTCCTTGGGGGCCTAAGATGCAGGATGCCTTTAAGAAACTGTTTGACCTCAAAGTGAGAAGCCAAAGGAATATTCAATGGCAGACCAGCAGAAACAACTGACAAATGGGCCTTTACAGAACAGGCCAAGCCAGATTGGAGCAACTCACACAAATAGAACAGAACCAAAGGGACCCCCACTGAAAAAGGATCTTGACTATAACCATGACATCAAAAAGAAAATCTCTTTCATTTGGACATATAAGACATTCTGGATGCAGGCTTTCTTGTCTCCTGTAAAACCCTGAGCACGTCCACATGAAAGAGGTACCTAAAAGGGATCAAAATCCTATCACCCACAGCAGTTGGAAAGTGGTGAGGATGGATGAGCGACCGCGTGTCCTGTGTGAGGAGGAGCAACCACAGAGGTGACTTGTGATGACTGTCCCTGGTCAGATGCATTAAGAGGGGGAACCAGTGTTGCCTTGGCCAAAAGGGAGTCACTAACAATATTTTGTGGAGTCCAGCTGAATCTTCTGCAGGACTCGAAAGTAGAGGAAGGGTAGGGAAGGCAAAGAGAAATACCCACTTCCAAGTAAAAGAAAAGTCTGTCTTCCACAACAAATGGCACGGCACTTTGGAACAGAAAAGAGGGAGCTGCCTATTCAGAGGTGAGGAAAAAGATCTACCTGAGGAATACCCCACTGATGGACTATGTCCAAAAACATGTCTCTGTGAAGCATCCAGTTTGTCAGCCTGTGTTTTGGACCTGCTCAATGTGTCTGCCAATACAGTGCGCTCTGATGGAGTATACACTGCCCGAAGAGTTGACTGAAAACTAAGAGCCAGATCCCAGGCCTGAAGAATCAACCTGCAGGGAAAGCAACTCTTTGTGCCCCTCTGTTTGCTGACATACCACATCATTGTGGTGTTGTCCATGTAAACCTTCAGAGGACTTAGAGCATGGGGTGAAAAGCCTGAAGAGCCAGAATCAGAGCTCTCATCACTTTGATGTTGATACACTTTGACCTCTGATGGTGAAGCCAAAGATCTTGAACTTTTAGATGAGCACAGGAAGCTCCCATCCTATGTCTGAAGTTTCGGTGAAAAGTCCTTGAGGAAGAACCGGAGGCTAAAAGGGCAGGCCTGGGTTGAGGGAAAGTTGCTGAATTCACCACTCAGATCCCCGCTTTAGACAAGGAAGGAGAGGCACACTGAAATACAAAGGATGGCAATGTTGAAGCTAAATTGACTTGAGGTACCACTGAAGCTTCCGCATGTACAAGCAGAAAATGATTGACTTCAACAATTGACAAGGTTTCTGGTGTCATTCAAAGGGGATCTAGTATTTGCCTGCCTGGGATGACATGATCGACAGACCTCGATGCTTTGCCAGAGATGCCCCGCATCTGTCGCCCCTGGGATTCCGGATACTGGCAAAGGCTCTTGCCACCCCTACAGTGCCTTTTTTTTAGGCAATGCCCTGAAGACAAATTTACTACCAGAACAACTACAAGCAAACGCAACCTGAGGGTTATGCTACTCAAAGCTAGAAGCCTGAATCTCAGAATGCACTCACTCGAGTCACTCCTAAAACTGGAGAACATCGACATCTGGGCAGTAACAGAGACCTGGTTCAAGGCTCTTGAGAGCACCCCAGCGCTGCCAGGCTACATTACATATCACACTTTTTGGCCCTAAACCTGCAGTGAAGCCCCAAAGGCGGTGGCGTATCCTTCTTCATAAAGGATACGCACACCTCCAGACTGGTTGCCCAACATAATGCATCAGAGATACTACAGGTACAACTAACACTGGATAAAACTGCAATCTAGGTTGTAGCCTGCTATAGATCCCCACAATGTCCCAAGTCTCCCAGTCCGCTTTCCTGAACACTCTGGAAAGCATTAAGGTTCAACCCAATACCCTTATACTGGGAGACTTTAACTAACCCCCATTAGCTGGGAAAATTACTCCTGCTCCAACTCATTTGCCCAACGATTTCTGGAATTCATTAATTTCAATGCCCTGGACCAACTCATTCTCACTCCCACCAGAGGAAGAAACATTCTCGTCTCGAAAAACAAGTACACCACCATGAAAGGAAAGATGCAAGGAAATGCTGTAAGCTTTTATTTTTCACGTTCTGGTACCTCGGACTTTCGCCTTCAATGGAACAATTTTCTACAAAAATTCACTTCCTTATATACCAAACATTATTAGCAAATGCATTAAATTAATCAATCAATTAATTAATTAATTAATTAATTAATTAATTAATTAATTAATTAAATAAATAATCAAATTAAATATTTAATCTCACAATTGACTAATTTCCTTAAAGTGGAGAGATCAGAGGGATATAAAAAAACGCTCCAGGTTCCAGTACGGTTCCTTCACAAGTGCAAACTCGTTCCAGGAAGAATCGAGGGAGACAGAACAACAATCAGTAGAAGTAGAGACAGTAAGGACATTAAAAATACCCCCCATAACTAGTTATGTTAATGTGAACACTGATATTGATGTTGTTTGGTGTAAGTTTGTTACCAAACCTAAGCAAGTCTTTGAGAAATTAAAATATGCCTCATCCAGGTGTAGCTGAATTTGTTGATACTGTTTTAGAAAAAGCCAAGTCATCCAAAGAATGTTTAAATTTGGCAAATGAGAATCTGCTACCTGATACCACTGATTTTTAAGTCATGTATCAGTGCCTTGCTCACGTGTATTGCAATTTAGTGATGTTACTTTGAATATGGTTAATTTATCAGATGAATGTTTGACTTTTGACATGCAAAGTGTGTTATTAAAGGGCGCAAAATTTGTTCCCACCAGAACCCCCACATTAGCAGGCATTTTAGTATATGTCAAGAGGTTTGTTCGTAACTTAAATATGAGAGCCTACTTTCATGAGAGAGAGAAAAAATGTGACCAGGATGCATATAACATTTCTGACAAAGATGAATTGTTAAATTTGCGCATTTATGATGTTGAGCTGGACACTTTGCTTTCCGATGAGAATAGTAAATGTGATAACTCTACACGTGGGGATTTATGTTTGAGTTATGGGTTCATGCCTATAGCCATTTTCCCTTCCAACAGCACTTTTATGCCTCCCAAATATTGGAATGCTATTAATGTTTTTGAAAATACTGTTTGCGCTGTAATAGAACATGAATTTTGCATTTTTAAAAAAAAAAACATCAAGAATATAATATTAGCAAAAGTGAATGGCTTGCATTTAAAGAATTAAGAACACTATTAGATAGAATAGTTGTTAAAGAAGCAGACAGGGGGGGGGGGGGTAAATTGGGTTATCTTGAAGGTTGCACATTATGATAATATCGTACTGGATTTAGTATCTGAGGAAACTGTGTATAAAATGCTGCCTGGTAATCCGGTGCAACAGTATAGTGAGGAAATTTGTGAACTATTGGAAA
This sequence comes from Protopterus annectens, assembly GCF_019279795.1. Classification (NCBI taxonomy): domain Eukaryota; kingdom Metazoa; phylum Chordata; order Ceratodontiformes; family Protopteridae; genus Protopterus; species Protopterus annectens. Next base: position 1,725,551,469 of record NC_056726.1, read on the forward strand.
GAGGGGAACACTTGGGATTTCTTAAATCAAATGATGTTAAAAAGCTAATTGTTAATGAACCCAAGCACCCCTATCTGTATGCTATACCTAAAATTCACAAAGATATTATAAATCCTCCTGGTAGACCAATAATTTCAGGCATTGGCTCATACATAGAAAAAGTCAACAAGTTTTTGGATTTTCACTTGAAAACATATTTGACTCGAGTGGTATCCCATATTAAAAATACTAGTGAAGTTTGTAAAGATCTGTGCAACATGAAGTGGGAAAAAAAGAAGTTATGTACTCACCATAACGTTCCATGTGATTTGTTCCATAGGTTCATAGGTAGGTACTAGGCTATCGGCCCAAGGGCCTACGCAAGCCTAGCCAACAAGGTTCCCTGGCTTACGCCACCTAAGAAAGTTATTTTCCTGTGCCACTGACGAGCAGAGACACAGAAGTGATCCCCGGGGTGTATTTACTATTTCCCATCCACTCATCAAGATTTTTTTTGAAGAATGCTAATGAAGAACTTTGCTTGACATAGATGGGTAGCCTGTTCCAGAGTATGGGAAGTCTCTGGGATAAGAATCTATCCCTCCAACATGTCCTGTTTATTGTGGTGACAAGGTTTAGGTCCCTAGAGCATGTAGCTCGGAGGGATTGGGATTTCTTTAGGTGTAGCATGTCCAACAGCTCTGGGTTTGACATAGCTTTATATGTTAGGCAGAGATCACCTCTGAGTAGGTGATGTGCTACGGAGTAAAGCTGGAGTTTTTTGAGGCGGTCAGTGTAGGGCATTTGTTTGAGTCCAGTAATCCTCTTTGTGAGGTACTTCTGTGGCCTTTCCAGCTGCTGCAGATGTCTTGTGAGGTACATTCCAAAAGGGGCATTTTACCCTATAATGGGTCTAATGAGTGATGAGTAGAGGGTAACGATGACCTCTTTTTTCCTGGATGAGAACCCTTTTATGATGAGGTGTGCCACGTAGAAGGACTTCCTGACTACTGTGGCGATGTGACTATCAAAGGAGAGACTACTGTCCACCTGGGTCCCAAGGTCTCTTATCACGCATTTGGTGTTAAGTAGATTGCTGCCTATGTGGTAGTTCATGGGTACAGAGTTTTTGCCAAAGGGGATGACACTGCACTTTTTGGCATTGAGCTTGAGGCCATGGCTCTGACACCAGGCATCTGTCTCACAGAGGCCCTTCTGTAGGATGTTCACATCATTTGGGGACTTGACTATGGCTCCTAGTTTGCAGTCATCTGCGAACTTCATTAGCCAGAGGCCTTCTGTGTTAGACTGTACTTCAGAGAAGTAGATACCAAACAGGAGCAGTCCCAGGACGGAACCCTGTGGTACTCCACTTGTCACTGGTTTGAGGTCAGATTTGGAGTCTGCAACTTTTACAGTGTGGGTTCTGTCGGCGAGCCAGTTGGCAACCCATCTTGTGACGTAGGGATTTATGCCTAGTTTATTGAGTTTAGCTATAATTCCAGAATGGGGGATGGTGTCGAAAGCCTTGACGAGGTCAAGATAGGCTGTGTGAACCACTTTACCCTCATCTACGGCTTTGGTGACTGCCTCAAAGAAGTCAATCAGGTTCAGGAGGCATGATCTGCCTTTCACAAACCCAAACTGGGTGGGATCCAGAGTTTGGAGGTTACCAATGTCTTTGTTTATGAGTTCCATGATGATACGTTCCATGGCTTTGCAGACCAGGCTCGTCAGGCTAATAGGTCTATAGTTCCCGGGATCAATGGTGGCTCCCCCTTTGTGGAGTGGGATAACTGTTGCTGTGCACCATTCAGTGGGCACAAAGCCTGATGCAAGGCTATTATTGAACATGGTGCTTAAGTGGGGAGCCAGTTCATTCTGAAGTTCATGTAAAACGCAGCCTGGGATGTTGTCCAGTCCCATGGATGCTGTGTTTTTGGCTTTAGAGAGTGCAGCTTTCACCTGCGTAGTTGTGATTACAGGGACTCTGCATTCTTCCTGTATAGATATGGGCCATTTAGGGGGTGGGAGGGTAAAGTTAGCACTGAACCTATCTGCCAGGATGTTGGCAATATCAGTTGGTTCTGTAATTTTCATGCCTTTGTGCCGTAACTCAGAGCAGATCTGGGTGTTGCCATTGAGATTGTTGACATAGCTATAGAATGCTTTGTGGTTGTCCTTGGAATTAGTGGCAATTTTATTTTCGTAGCTACCTTTGGAGGATCTTATAAGGGATCTCAGCTTCTTACTGAGGCTGGCCAGGGAGCTTCTCCACTCATGGGATTTTACTCTCTTTTGCAACAGTTTCTTCCCTCTGTTGTACTGTTTGTTTATGGCGGGGGACCTCCTTTTTTTGGAGGATAGCATCTTGGTTCTGTTTGGGATAGCACGATCCATGCACTCATGTAGGTGCTTATACAGCGCATTTGTGTAGGATTCAGCAGTTGTAACTGTATTGTCATCTGCATGGGTGTCATGAAGTTCACTACTTCTGTCTTAAGAAGCATGAAGTTGGCTTTGGAGAAATTTCTTACTGTGCTTTCCTTAATGGGGGGTTTGGGTGGGATGTGGATATCAAGGGTGATTAGCTTATGGTCAGATCGGACCAACGAGGAGTTGACTTCAGGTGTGGAACACCGGTCACTCATGTTGGTAATGACTAGGTCTAGGATATTGTTGCCCCTGGTGGGGGTGTGGATAAGTTGATCTAGGGCACTGGAGTTTATGAATTCCAGAAAGCGTTGCGCTAAAGAGTTAGTACATGAGTAGTTTTCCCAGTTAATAAGAGTTAGTACATGAGTAGTTTTCCCAGTTAATGGTGGGGTAGTTGAAGTCGCCCATTATTAGGGTGTTTGGATGCATTATGCTGAGCAACTAGCCTGGAGGTGTGGATATCCTTAATGAATATGGACACCCCCCACCTTTGGTGTTTCGGTCCAGGTTAGATGGCCGAAAAGTCTGGTATGAGTTATAGCCTGGTATTGCAGGGGTGCTCTCTGGAGCCTTGAACCAGGTCTCAGTCACTGCACGGATATCGATGTTCTCCATTTTAAGGAGTACCTCGAGTGAGTGCACTTTGAAATTTAGACTTCTAGCATTGAGTAGCATTACCCTCAGTTTTTGCTTGCCTGTTCCTGTTATGGTGGTGAATTTGTTACTTGAACCCTGCCTAAAAAAGGCACTATAGGGGCAGCAAGAGTCTTAGCCAGTATCTGGAATCCTAGGGGCGACAGGTGCAGGCCATCTGTGGCAAAGCATCGTGGTCTGTCGACCATGTCATCCCAAGCAGACAGATACTGGATCCCCTTTGAATGACACCAGAAGCTTAGCCAATTGTGGAAATAAATCATTTTGTCCTTGTACTGCGGTATCATTCTGGGCGATGGCAGAATGCTACTCAGGGCTAGGGTCATACCTGCCTGGGCTACAAGATCGCAGAGCTCTTCCATGTCCCTTTTCATGCAGTCCAGGGAGGTACATCTCAGGTCATTCACACCAACATGGACAATGACATTGTCATATTTGTACTTGTTGTGGAGTGACCTGAGTGCGTGGGTTATGTGGCAGATCCTGGCACCCGACAGGCAGCTGACAGTAACCTTCTCCTTGTTTGGCTGGTGAGTGGGACATCATTGTGCATGACTATAGAGTCACCTATGACTAGTGTGTTGGGTATGCTGTTTTGCCTTATTGGCTGTGTTTGAGTGGCACACTGAATCTGTGGGCTATGTGTCATTTGGGTTGTGTTGCGGGATGGAGGTTGCTTGTGTTTCTGCTTTGGAGATCTCTGTTGCTTAGGCAGATTATTATTGAGAGCCTCCGCAAATGTTTTTGAGTTTCTATGTGTGGATTTTGGTGGTGTAGACGTAATGAGACTATGTGATGAGTGTGGTGTGGTGCAAATGTTTACCTTCTCCTCGTGACTGTCAGGTTCAGTCTTGGTTGGTGAGAGCTTTACCTCCAGTTTGGCTAGATAAGTGCATCTCGCCTTCATTCATCACTGATGGGTTCACACGGCCGACTAGCAAGCTCAAAGTTCTCCAGTATCTCGAGGCCCCACCCCTTATCCCACGATGCACTGCTGGAATTACCTCAGATCATGTTTGCTGCGTACCATACAAAAGTACAATAATAATTCTGCCTAGGAATGAATACACACTGAAAAACCAGGATGAAGACAGCCTCCAGGTCAACTGTCAGCCAGGAGGGGGAAGGAGGGAGGGACGTGAGTATGAAGGCGAGATGGAACAACTCACATGGAACGTTATGGTGAGTACATAACTTCTTTATGTGAAGTTGTTCAATCTCGCCGTTCATTCATTACTGATGGGTAGCATCCCTAGCACCCTGATCTTGGGTGGCTCACGGAAATACACTCTTCAGAACCGTAGAACCAAATGAAGCCATGTCCCTGGAGGCCTTATCCACTTTGTAATGAGTTATAAAAGTGTGAGGGTTAGACCAGGTGGCTGCTGCACAGATGTTATCCAAAGGCAATTTGGCTTGAAAGGCTGACAAGGTAGAAACTGCTCTGGTTGAATGAGCCTTTACCCTACTAGACAATGGCAAGTTATGACAAGCATATGAACAGGTGATGCAATCTGACAGCCACTTAGACAGGGTTGTTTTAGCAACTGGTTTACTTTTCTGGTCTCAGAAAAGGACACAAAGAGCTGATCTGATTTCCTAATGTCTTTGGTTCTGTCCAAATAAAATCTAAGCTGACTGTGAACATTGAGTTTACGCAACATATATTCCAATTTGTTGGTATGATTAAGGAAAAAAACAGGCAACTCAAAGACTTGATTAATGTTAACCTCAGAACATACTTTGGGCAGAAAGGATGGGTTAGTTCTGAGAGATACTCTGTCAGTATGGAAGACCATGTAAGGGGGCTTGATGGAAAGGGCTTGGAGCTCTGACACTCTATGGGCTGAAGTGATGGCTACTAAGAAGATAGTTTTCCATGACAAGAATTTTAGTTCACAAGATGATGCAGGCTCAAAAGGAGGAAGAATGATACGAGAGAACATAAAATTCAAATTCCAGGGGGAATAAGGTGTCTTCACTGGAGGCCTTATGTGAAAGGAACCTTTAAGAAAAGCCTTAGACAACTGGTGAGCCATAATATTCAAACCATCAATTCCTAGATGGAAATTAGATATAGCAGCTAATTGTACTCGTACCGTAGCTGCTGCTGCTCCTTTGTTGAAGATTTCTGTCAAGAATTGTACGATAGAAGACCATGGTGCTTGATAAGGGTCAATGTTGTGGGAAGAAGCCCAAATGGAAAATCTCTTCCACTTACTACGATACAATTTTCTGGTGGAAGGTTTGTGGTAAGCCAACAAAACCTGACTAGTATCATGGGAAAGATTACAGAGCATGGCTATGCGGGGAAATGTAGCAGCCAAGCGGTTAGCTTCAGTGTCTGCAATGACGGGTGAAGATCCCCTGATGGATGTGTCAACAAGTCCGGAACTGGGTCCAGGATCCATGGATTTTCCAGAATATGATGATAAAGAAACGGGAGCCAAATCTTTCGAGGCCAATGAGGGGCTATGAGGATGATTGTCCATCCCAGCGACTTTGCTTTCTGTAAGAATTTGGAAATCAGGGGAATTGGTGGAAATGCATAGAGGAGACCCGGGGGCCAATCGTGGACAACAGCATCCCTCGGGGAGTGACCTGGCATGGGAATTAGGGCAAAATAGCTTCTGCATTTGTTGTTGATGTGACTGGCAAAGAGGTCGCAGGAAGGATGGCCCCATTTGCGGAAGATCTTGTCCGCAATCGCTTGTTTGAGGGACCATTTGTGGGGCAACAAGATTGCTCAGTCTTGTCCACTATTACGTTGGATTTGCCCGGGATGTGCATTGCCAACAGAAAGCGCTGGGATGACAGTGCTCACTGCCATACTCTGAGGGTTCTCAGCAAAGGGGATAAGACTCGGTCCCGCCTTGTTTGTTCAGATACCAGACCACTGACATGTTGTCTGTCTGTATTGCAATTGTCCCTAGAGGAAGAGTCCTGAAAGTATTGCAACACTAGAAGTGCTGCTTTCATCTCCAGGACACTGATAATGCAGATGTGATTCCTGATCTGTCCATGTGCCTTGGGCAGTCTTTTCCTGAAATAGCCCCCCCACCCTATCAGGGAAGCATCCGTGGTCACAGTGGCAATAGGAGGGGGAAGCATGAAAGGATGTTCTATTGTGACATGATGAGACATCAACCACCACTGAAGATCCTTCTTGCAGGAATTTGTTATCAGGACATTGTGATCCACTGGAAGTTCTTGGTAAGACCATTGCGTGAATAGAAGCCATTGAAGGATTCTCATATGCATCCTTGCTAAGGGGATTGTTAGAATAGCTGCCGCCATCAATCCTAGAACTTTCAATACCTCTGTTGCTGGTGCTCTGTTCTTTGATATTAGGGACATGATGTGTTGGTGAAGAATAAAGATTCTTTCTGGCGGAAGGCGGAGAGTGGTGGTTGACGTGTCTAGTTCTGTCCTTATAAAAACGATATGCTGCGATGGTAATAAGGCAGACTTTTCGAAGTCGACTGTAATGCCTAGCTGATTGCAGAGTGTCAGAGTAGCCTCTCTCGCTTGAAGAAGTTGTTGCCTGGTGGTGGAGGTAAGAAGCCAGTCGTCTAGATATGGAAACAACCGGAATCCTAGACGCCTCAGGTGAGCCGTGACTACTGCCATGCACTTGGTGAACACACTAGCGGCTGTAGTGAGACCAAAGGGCAGAGCTCGGAATTGATAATGATTGGCTCCCAGCCAGAAACGCAGGTGATCTCTGGATGGTCTGGCCATCTTTATGTGGTAGTACGCATTCGTGAGATCGATCGAGCACATCCAATTGTCCTTCCCCAACAAAGGAAGTATGGACTGTAGCATGACCATTCCGAACTTCTCTTTTCTCACAAATTGGTTGAGTCTGCGGAGACCCAAAATGGGTCTCCAGTCCCATTTTCTTTTGAACCAAAAAGAACCTTGAGTAAGTTCCGAATCCTGTCTGGCCTGCTGGGACTGGCTGGATGACTCTTATCTAGCAATTGGCGTACCTCTATTGCTGCTTGTCCCAAGTGACTGGGTGGAACGTCCGTAATTTTTTGACGGAAAGAGGCTGGGTGGAGAATGGTATGAAATACCCTCTGGAAATGATACTTCATACCCAACTGTCATTTGTTATATTTAGCCAGGCTTTGGGGTACAAAGATAAGCGACCCTGACTGCCTCCAGAGTAGGACAGCCGGGCCTCCCTTCAGGAGCGCTGGTAGGATTGACCAGAGAAGTGATCTCTGTCACCCTGGTGTTACGGACCCCCTCTGTCGCGAGGGCAGTGTCTTCCATTGAAACCCCCTCCTCTGCCTCTGGAGGGGGCTCTCCACGTGTGTCTTGAAAGGTTCCTTGGGCTTTCCGGAACCACATCTTTCCTCCCCTCTGACCTTTGGGAAAGGGTTGAGTAGGGATGGAAAAATGGACTCCAACGGTCCGAGAGAGTCTTTCCTTCTTGCTCACACCTGGTCAAAGTCTCCTTCACCTTTGGCCCAAACAAAGATGAGCCATCAAATGGGGCATTACTAAAAGAAGACTTGAAGGGTTCCGCGACGGAACAGAGTTGCATCCAGGCATGCCTACAGAGAGCATTTCCTGTACCTGCGGCTCTACTCGAACCATCAGCTGCATATGATACGAGATGCATGGACGAGTTCACTATCGAATTGAGGGTAGAGAGCTGAGTTGCAATCTTATCGGATACACTCAATGCTACAGCACCCTGAAGGGTATCTCCTAACTCCTTATGGAGATCTCGCTGCAGTCTGGTAAAATGTGTCAAGTAGTTCAGTGATCTGAGTGAGAAAGTCGCTGAACTGAACATGCGTTTCCCATATCTATCCATGATCCTAGATTTTCTATTAGGAGGATGGATAGATGAGGAAGTCTCAGACATTCCCTTTTTGGTGGCTGCCACCACCACCACCATGGCATCAACAGGGACTGCCTTGCTCAAAAAGGACTTATCCACAGGAGCTGAAATAAACTTATCAGGCCTCCGAGGAACAGGTTCCATAGATTCTGGAGACTCCCACGCCCTACGAGAGACCAGATCCATAAGCTCATCATAGGGCGGAGATACCTAAGAGGTGGAAGGTTGAGACCCAAATGCCTTCAGGAGAACTGACTCGTCCTCAGTAGGGCTCTTGGACTGTCAATCACCCCTCTGCCTAAGGATTTCAAGAATCTCCACAAAGGAGATGTCCTCAGAGGGGGATCTGGGGGACCGTTCTGATTCATCCAGGTCAGTGTCCGATGTGATAGACTCCTGGGGGGAGTCCAAATGCCTCCTCTTGCATAAACTCTTCCTGGGAACCTCTTCAGGGGGAACTTCTGGAGAGATCTCAGAAGAGCAGGGAGTGCCCTGTGGGGCTACCTGAGGCTCTGGGTCTCTACGCTTGGGAGAACCAGAGGAAACACAAACAGACAGAGGCACTTTAGGGGAAGAAGAGGCCAGACCTTGAGATGAGGAAGTCTTGGGAGACAACACTCGCCTCATGGCATCGAATGCACCTTGGCTCTGATGAAAAGGAGTCGACGGCTCCGATGGAGCCATGATCTCCTCCCGCATAGAAGTCATGGGCTCCGAGCCCGAGGTAGGAGCCAAGCTCATCTGAGCCAAGGGCCAGAGAGGAAGAGTCAGCACCAACAAGTCGGTGTGGCTACCCTCCCCAGACCCGACCGGAGAGTGTCGGCTCCTAGCATCCCCGGTTGGCACCGAGAACATCCAAGCAGATGGAGCTGCCTACACTGGAGCAGGTGTCTGCTCCAAGGGATCCAAAATCATCAGGTCGGCCTTCTCCGGCTCTGAAGGTCTGATATGGCTTGGAGGAGGAGCAGACAATTCAAAGGTAGTAGTCTTCGGCTCTGATGGTTGTGTCTGAGCCGACAGCAATTTAACTAGGCCTGGTGCCTTTAAGAGTTTCTGAACCAGTCGTTCCATATCCAGATCAGATAAGCTGACAGAGGACCTGGAAGTGTGAACAGATTGCAGATTGAGCCGATTGGAGCAATATGGAAGGAGGTTTTTCGGTAACCGGTTCCAAAGCCGTGTCCCAGTTCCAAAAGGAGCAGACTATCAGCTCCAAGGGCAGTGGAGCCAAAGTCACCACACTGTCTGACCTCTTTCCTTTCTTGGATCTAGAATCAGTGGAAAACTTAGAAGATTTAGATGATTTATTGGCTCCATCCTGGTCAGACAATGCCTCAGAAAAGGGGTGTTTAATGATACCCCTATCAATCAATTTCCTCTTCCTTTCAGCTAACACTCTTGTGGAAAAGGAATGACATATGCTGCAAGACTCTTGCAGATGTACCTCACCCAAGCAGTAAAGACACTGCACATGGGCATCTGTGACTGACATTTTCTGTCCGCAGTCTGGGCGCTTTTTAAACCCAGACTTTGGATGCTTGTCCTTATCTTCAGACATTACACAACTCAAGCACACTGATTAATTAAGAGCTGTTTTAAACTAAGTAACTCACACAAACATACACACAGTCCAAAAGGGGCACTAACAACTAAATAACTACAAACAGTAATTAGAGATCCAAAATGATAGTCCCAAAAGGGGATCACTGACTAATCACTAATCCTAAGGCGAAAAGGCCGAAGGCAAGATAGAAATACTGAGGAAAGGGGTAAAAACACAGACAAAACTACTATTGACTATCTAGTATATCTGCTATTAAGAATAGAACAAGGGTATATAAAAAAAGAAAAAATATAACTTGTTGAAAGTTGAAAAACTCCCAATAAAGTCTTGAGCCAAGCTGGAAACCAAGAGATCTGTGCCACGGTAAACTAGATCGGAGGTAATTCCCGCAGTGCATCATGGGATAAGGGTTGGGGTCTCGAGCTACTGGAGAACTTTGAGCTTGCTCGTCGGTCATGTCGGAGCCGAGGATCGGCTATAAACCCATCAGTGATGAATAAACGGTGAGATTGAACAACTTCACATGAATTATTTCTGGGCTACCATTGATGTGACACCGCTGTGTACCAATATAAAGATAAGATGGGGTTTGGGGGCTGTGATGAAAGTAATGGGGGAAGGACCCCATACATTTTTTTTTGTTGTCCCTTTTAGAGTTTGGTCTGACCCACAATTATTTTGTGTGAAAAAAATAATTTTACTTACAGTCTAAAGGTACGGCAATGGGGGCAGCATTCGCACCTTCGTCCGCTTGTCATATACACGGGTGAATTTGAAAAAAAGAAGTTTCAAAATTAATTTTTTTCTGAATTATGTTGTGTACTTTAAACGTTACATAGATGATCTTATTTTTGTATATAGGGGGTGATAAACTGCAGTTTGATAAATTTATGGAAGATCTTAATGGGAAAACACATGGGCTGAAATTTGTTTGGCAATGTATGGACGACAACATAGCTTTCTTACATGTAGAGTTTTATATTAATGGGCAAGGCAAAGTTCAACACAGACCACACAGAAAACCCATTTCTATGAACAATTTTTTCCATGCTGATAGCATGCATCCCGCACATTTACTTAATGCACTAGCATATGGTGAATTCAGAAGAATATTCTTTAATACCTCTGAAAAAGAATGTAGAGAAATCTTCATGGGTGAAGTACATGAACGATTATTGTCAAGAGGTTATTCTGAGATTACACTATCTAGAGCCCAACAAAAGATTTGCAAACATGGGCATAGAGTAGGTCGTCACTATGCAGAATGAGATAAGTTGCAAGAAGAAGAAAATTTGTTTTTTGTAACAAAGTTTTCTAATTTTTTCAAATTTTTCTGTAACTTTGAAAAAAAATAATAAGACAATTTTGGGGCATAGCGACTGAGGATGTTACGGTGGGGAAACTTTTTCCCAAGCATATAACTTTCTCATATGGTAGGTACAATAATATTAAAGAACTGTTAAATAGAAAAATTTGTGTGGTTAGGGATGGTACACCTATTTAGCATGTATAGATGTGGGAAATGTTCTGTATGTGACAAGGTCAAAAATCTGCATGGTAGCAAAAAGCAAGATTAATGGAAAATCATATTTTGCCAAAGCGAAATTTAATTGTAACTCGTGGAATTATTTATGTCACTGGATGTGACTGTCCTAAGACACTGTGGTATATAAGGCAAACCAAAAGACAGGTAAAGGTTCGGATTTTAGAACACATTGGAGATATTAGAAGGAAAAATATGGATAGCCCGGTGGCTAACCATTTCATATCAGCACATAAAGGTTGTACGGGGGGATTTATTTTCAGTGTTTTAGCAAGACCGAAAGTTCATAATGGCAATTTTAAAAGGGAATTGAACAAACTTGAATATAGGATGATAATTAATTATCATACACTAAGTCCTATGGGAATGAATTTAGATAGTGGCATAATTTTGTATAGTAGTACTAAAAACAATATCAGAATTAACTAGTGACATAATTAAAAATTTAAACAGTTATTTCTATAAAATTTATGTTTTTGGTTAATTGATGAGTTAAGATGGATTTTTACATGAGTATATTTACTTATAGGACTATGGTAAAGGTGCTTATGATATGAAATATCATAAATACAAAATAAAATAAATTCAAAGCAATATCCATGCATGAATTATAATTGTTTTTTATGTATCTGTACACATGAATATCTACTTATGTTTAAAATACAGATGTGGCTGTTTTTCAATTCATTGTATTTTGTTGTATATACATTGTTCTTTTTCTCTTTTTAAATGTTTTGGTTTTGCACTGTGTGGTTGCACTTTAAGGAAATTAATCAGTTGTGAGATTAAATATTTAATTTGATTATTTAATTAATTAATTGAATGCATTTGCTAATAATGTTTGGTATATAAGGAAGTGAATTTCTGTAGTAAATTGTTCCATTGAAGACGAAAGGCCGAGGTACCAGAACGTGAAAAATAAAAGCTTACAGCATTTCCTTGCATTGTTCCTTTCATGGAGTTGTGCTCTGATGTTTTTCAAGAGGTGAAGCTTTTTGTGTTTTGTGGTTGTATTTCTTGTAGAAACATTCTCGACCTGGTCATTACAAACATGGGGGACTGCTGCCCTACACCAGTGATCAACTCCTCCCTGGTTAGATCTGACCATAAGTTAATCACAGCTGATTTCCAAATCCCACCCTCACCCCTCATGAAGGAAACCAAAGTGAAAAACTTCTCCAAAGCCAATTCTGAGCTTCTAAAGACAGAAGTGCCAAATTTCACATCATCCATGCAAACGGGGAAAGGATGCATGGCCGCTGAATCATATACCAAGCTCCTGCAGAATCTTACCTTTTTACTGAAGAGACTTAAACATATCAGCTGCAACAGTTTTAAAGAGATTTTTATTATGTAAATGAGCATCCAAGCAACTTGGCCTTAATGTATTCAGGTAAAGACTCCAGGCGAAGCCAAGAATAATGCCTCAAGACAGACCCAACAGCAGCAGCTCTGGAAGATGCATCAGCAGCATCACAGCTACACTTGACAGAGTGATGAGCCACCTGAGAGGTAGAACCTAGAATAGAAAGAGCAGAAGATTTTGCTTCAGAATTAGGGAAGTCAGAAATAGCCTAACAAAGTTGTATAATCAAGGCCACAGCATATCTGGCCATATAGATCTGATAATTGATGGCCCAAAAGGCCAAGGTAGAAGCAGTATAAACCTTCTTACGAATTCTCTCCATTGGCCTACTATCCTTATTTGAAGGTGAAGCTTGGAAGATGGCAAAAGTTTGGAAGGCTTGACAGAGAAGACTGACACCACAGCAGATTCAGCAGAAGTACACAAATAAGAATTGACAATCCTCAGGAACCTTACAGAAACTGGTCAGGTTTCTTTGGAGCAAGGGACTGAAAATCAGGAGACTTTTAGGCAGCTATAAAAGTGCCTAACAAGACAGCCAACACAGGAGGTACTACAAAAGGTTTAGTAGTGTTCATCTGGAGCAGATCATAATACCTTTTTTGGATATCAGCCACTTGAGAAGAGTCCCACTTAAAGTACTCCATCATTCTAGTTATAATATCTTGAAAAGAAAATTCCTCAAAAGGAGACTAGGCATTTAACAGACTCTTCTTCATCAGAGCCATAAACCAAAGGCAAAGACATCTGGGAAGACTAGGACAGGGACTCATCATCAGACTCTGAACCCTCATCTGAAGAATCAGGTTCCCTAGCCTACTTGAAACGAGTAGAAGTCCAAGGGGGGAGCTTGAAAGTACAGTTGTGTACACATACCATAAATGTAGATGTTGAGTGTATTCACTGTTGCAGTCATTACATTTGGGTAATCTGCTGGCAGGTTGCCCTCAGTAGGCCTGAAGTTGCTGTCTCCTCTTCCATGACGTCAGGTCATCAGGGGTATAAAACATGCAGCTGACGCCATTTTAATCAGTTTTTCTTGCCCCAGATGTCAGGTGCCCCCCAAATGGGGAGCATATAACTATAAATATATAAATGCACTTTAGAACACATAAAATTTACCTTCAACTAAAAGCAAATACACCACAAAGGCTTTTGAGCATAGTGAAGGACAGAAAAGGTATAGAAAGGGGGCTGCCGGGTGGGTACTCTGGACTGCAACAGTGAATACACTCGAACATCTACATTTACGGTACATGTACACAACTGTACTATGTTCTTCATGTTTCACTGTTGCAGTCATTACATTTGGGTAGAATCCCAAAGCTATGGATGGGAGGATGGAACTAAACAGCATTAGGAGCAGCTATAAGGCCCTGCAAAACTGCAGTGGCAAAGCCTGCCCTGGATTTAGAGAAGAGTGGTAAATTATAATGCTTTGTGAACATATGAACAGAGCTCCAAGTAGCAGCTTCTAGAATGTCTTTGGTTGGGACCCCTCTGAGAAAAGCTGCTGAAGTAGAGGCAGCCTTGGTGGAATGGGATCTGATCCCCTTGGGCACAAGTTTACCATGGTGCAAATAGCAGAAACGAATGCAGTGGCTTATCCATTTAGAAATTGTCTGCTTTGATATAGCCTTCCCCTCTGATCCTGCAGCAAATGCTACCAGTAGTTGCTCAGACTTTCTTAGAGATTTTGTCCTGTTTAAGTAGAATCTTAGTTGTTGGTGTACATCCAATGAATGCAGAATCCACTCCCCCCATGTTCTGCGGCTGTGGTAAAAATGTTGGCAGGTGAATGGTCTGGTTAAGAGCCACACTGGATACCACCTTAGGCATAAAAGAAGGATTGGTCCTGAGGGCCACCATGTCCGGGTAAAATATAATGAAAGGCTCCACTGCCATGAGAGCCTGTAGTTCTGAAACCCTTCTTGCTGAAGTGACTGCCAAAAGAAAAGCTGTCTTCCAAGACAGAAATTTTATATCCGCAGAAGCTGCTGGTTCAAAAGGAGACAGGGTGAGTTTTTCCAGCACAAAACTGAGGTCCCATGCAGGAGTTGGTGTTCTCCTGTCTCCTGGGAGCCCTTAAATTTTTGGCCCCTCTGAGATACTGTTTAAGCAGTGGATGAGAAAAGAGGGGAGGCTCTGTGTTGTAATGAGCCGAGATGGCACAGGCATGGATTTTTATTGAAGACAAAGATAGGCCCTTGTCAAGCATCTCAGTTAAGTATTGTAAAATCTGAGGAATATTGGGCTTTGCTGTGTCTATTCCTTGTGCTTGGTTCCAAGCACAGGATCTCTTCCATTTATCAGCATAACATTTTCTAGTACTACGCCTTCTGGCTTCCAAAATGACATCCATCACAGGTTTACTGAGAGATGTGGTTTGAATAATTAATTGATTAGCCATGCTGCAAGAAAAAGAGTTTGGAGCTGAGTATGCAGAATTTGAAAGTTCTGCTGAGACAGTAGATGAGGTGTTTGAGGCAAGTACCACAGAGGAAGGTGTGACATATTCCTTAGAAGCGGGTACTAGTGCTGGCAAGGCCAGTCCGGAGCAATTAGGATCATTTTTGTTTTTTCCTGTCCGACTTTTAGTAAGACCTTGGAGAGTAGAGGCAGAGGGGGAAAGGCATAGTCTGATAGGTTTTTCCAGCTGAAGGACAGAGCATCCACTTTCCATGCTTTTTTGTGATGAGTTCCTGTGCAGGATTTGTCCAACTGATAGTTTTCGGGAGAGGCAAATAGATCTATGTCTGGGCTCCCCCATTTCTGTGTTAACATGGTTTATGGATCCAGTTTCCATTTGTGCGGGTCCATAAGATTTCCGCTTAGATCGGCTGCCAGAGTATTTTGCTTTCCTGGCAGGAATTGTGCTTGAAGATGTATCTGGAAAGTCAAGGCTGTGTTCCACAAGGCCATGGGTAGTCTGCAAAGGGGGTAGGAATGTGTACCCCCCTGCTTGTTTATGTACCACATAACTGTGGTGTTGTCCGTCTTAAGTCCTTGAAGGCTGCCAGAGCATTCTAAACATATAGCGTTTCTTTCTGGTTGATATGTAGATGCATTTGGTTTGGGCTCCATTTGCCATGAATGCATCTCCCTGCCAGGTGACCCCCCCAAGCATAGTCTGTTGCGTCTGTAGTTAGGGTTTGGGTGGCAGGGGGTAGAGTGAATGACAGTCCCTTGTTTTGGTGACATGTCTCTGCCCACCAAAGAAACTCCTGCTGCAGGCAGGGAATGAGAGGAATCATTGTTTCTAGGCTGTGACAATGTTGACTCCATAAACTTTTTAGGTACCACTGAGGTTTCCTCATATGTAGTCTCGCATATGGAATTAGTAGAATGCAGGATGCCATGAATCCCAAAGCCTGCAGAATTTGTCTTGCAGATAACTGGGTTTTTGTTGTCATTTGTTTGAAGTATGTTGTCAATTGCCTTTGTTTGTCTGGCGTGAGGTAAGCCATCTGGGCAGTTGTATTCAAGCTTGCACCTAGGAATGCAATTATTTGAGAGGGTACCAGTTGTGATTTTTCGTTTATGGTGTACCCTAGGCAAGCTAGAAGCCTTTTTACAAATGCCAGATGTTGAAGAAGAGTGTCCTTGTCCTCTGCTTGAATGAGACAATTGTCCAGATAAGGATACATTTGAAAGTTTCTTTGTCTGCAGAATGCAATTACTGGTGCCAGGCACTTTGTAAAAACCCTGGGCGCAGTAGATAAGCCAAAGGGCAGTGCAGAGAATTGGTAATGCAAAAAACCTGCTTTGAAGCAGAGGTATCTTCTGCATGATTCCCTTATTGGGATATGCAGGTATGCCTCTTTTAAGTCTAGAGTTACTAACCAAGCATTCTTGCCTAGCATAGGCAGTAGCTGTTGTAAAGTCAGCATTTTGAATTCTGGAATGTCCAGGCATGTGTTCAGAATCGATAAGTCCAGTATTGGATGCCATGAACTGTATTTCCTGGGTAGCAGGAAAAGTCTTGAATAAAATCCTTGTCCTTTTTCCTTTTCTGGTACCGGTTGAATAGCCCCCATATCCATGAGGGACGTGACTTGTTTCTGGGTCTCTGCCCACTGGTTTTGTGGCAGATCCGGCCATCTGTTTGGAACTGGCAAAGTATGGAAATGAAATCTGTACCCCTGGGATACTATGTTCAATATCCACTTGTCCTGGGTAATTAACTGCCAATTTTTGAGCATTAAGTGCTAGTTCCCCCCCCAAGGGGGCTGCCAAAAGATAAGTGCTTGGAGAAGGTAGAGGAAAGTCATTGACACTGCTTACTATAGGGTTGTACTTTGTTTCCTCCAGATTTGGAGATGGAGGCACACCATTGCTTTGACCTGTAAGAACCCTGTGATTGATATCTGGAGCCTTTTGAGTGTCAGGGTTTGCCCTGAGTGGCTCTGTTGGACATAGGAAAGGAGTAGTTTTTAGTAGGCCAGTGCCTACTGAACCTGGGTGGCTGCACTTGCAAGAAATCTTTTACAGTTTGCATAAATTTAGCTTTGTCTTCCATTTTCTTTAAACCCCCCCCCCCCTTATTACCAGACAGAGTATCATGCTGCAAAGGGGCATCCAACAATTTAGCTTTAACATGATCAGGCAGATTTTGCTCCTTGAGCCAGGCATGCCTTCTAATCACAGATCCAGTAACGGCGGCCCTACAAGAGGCCTCCAAGGAATCAGAACCACATTGCAAAGTATGCTTTCCAACCTGTTCTGCTAAATGCAATAAATCCGGTAACTTTTTATTTTCCACACAATCAGAAATCAACATCATTTTCTGTTTCAGTAAGCTCATAACATGCTGTTGATATTTAAGCATATGAAACTGGAAGTTTAAAGCCCTGATTGCCAAGGTTTCAGACGTATAAACCTTCTTACCCCATCTATCCAGCACCCTGGAATCTCTATCAGAAGGGGTAGGATTTTTGGCTGTAGAAGCCTTAACACCCTTGGGACCCTGAGAAATAATCTCAGGATCAGCAGCAGGATTTTTGAAAAGAAATTTGTGGGAGTCAGAAACCCTGTAATATCTGTCTGGCTTACTAGGAGCCGGAGGCAGGGAATCAGGAGTCATGCTTGATTCCGAGAACACATCATCAACAATGTCTAATACAGGAGGTATTGCCAAAGGCCTATGGTGAGGAAGAAGAAGGAAATCCCTAAGCCTCTTTTTTGATTCAGAGAAGTCCTGACTCTCCCAGTGAAAATGTTCTCTTAAAGTATGCAAAGTCTCTCCAAAAGAGTAATCCTCAGGAGGAGGCGCAGATGGGATGGATTCCTCTGCATCAGAATCCTCATAGGATGGAATAGAAAATTCCTGATTAGAAGAGGAATCAGAAGAAATGGAAACCTGATCTGAAAATTCATAATCAGTGCCTTGCCTAGGCCTCTTAGCAGGGGGGGTGGGGTGGGAACCCCTGATCAAGGTAATTAAATCCTCTGCCATTTTGATCATCTGTTTTCTAAGCATAGGGACCTGAGCACGTGGCTCATGCATCATTTTTTAGACACAGAAGTTGTTTTTGACCTTGTTTTTGTTGCTGGTGTCGGTTTAATATAAAAATGTTGTGGCCTGAAAACACCCCCAGAAGCCGGTGCCTGCTCGGTGGCTCCGGACCCATCCAAGGGAGAGACATCCGCGGGTACAATACTTTTGCGAATCTCACGGCATACCGGACTCCGAATGGGTCTTGGTAGAGGCCTGCGACTCAAAAGTAGTGGGTATCAGGGGCTGCGAAAGCGCTTCACTGAGTACTGGTGACCCGACGACTGGCTTAGGAGAAGCTTCGTCATCGGTTTTGGACCTCGACGGTTTGTCTCTATCTTTTTCCTTGCGTTTTTTGTGAACTCCGGTAGTCGGATTGCTAACCGACGACATTTCAGGGTAGTTAAATCTTGAACCAAAATACGTAGAAGCAACAATATACCGATGCTTAATAGTGCGTTGGTTAAATTTAGCACAAAACCGACAGCAAGGCACGTTGTGATCAGGGCCTAGGCAAGGAATACAGTACAAATGAAAATCCTTATGAGGTATTTGCTTCTCACAAGTAAAGCAATTATTAACTTTTACTGACATCGGTAAGGAGCAAGAAAAAGTTTCCCAATGGAGTACTTAGCTTTAGTTTGAAGACTTCGGTTCTGAAACTCGAATACAAAAATTTCAGGAGTTGGCCGACCGGCATTTGTGAACTGCTTCTGCTTCGGGCACCGCACAGCAAGAAAGACTGATTAAAATGGTGTCGGCTACATGTTTTATACCCCTGACGACCTGACGTCATGGAAGAGGAGACCGCAACCGACGCAGGACCCAAGACTTTGTTATTCAGGCCGACTGAGGGCAACCTGCCAGCAGATTACACAAATGCAATGACTAACAGTGAAACACGAAGAACATCAGAAACCCCTTGAGGAGGCTTCAAGGTCATTAAACCATTAAACAAGCCCTGAGTAAACTCCTGACATACTGCTTAGTCTTTGGGTTTTTCTTAGTAGGGATGTCAGGCCTAACATACCAGAGGTTCCAACCCATGACAAGATACAATAAGAGTTCCTGGAACCTCTTCCCTGACCAGAGTCTGTAGAATCTCTCTAGGGTCCTCCAAGATGACCAACTGTGGTTCCCTCTCAACATCTGGGGCAGACACCTGCAAAGTTTCAGAGGACATGTGAAAAGAAGGAGCCATACCGGCCTCCAACAGGGTCTTGGCAGAGCAATCCTACATAGACCATGGATGGCCTACAATGCTTTCACCCACTTCTAGAAAGATGTTTGGTGGAGGCTGGATAACCAAAGAATATGACTGAGATTTCTTGACCTTCTTGCTTAACGTGACCTCAGGGTTAGAAGACTCCGCCATGTTACCTTGGGCTAACAGTTTAAGCCCCTAGTTCTCAAGGCGGATGCCCAGGGAAGACAACTGACATCTAAGAGTCTTGGGTACAAATGCTTTGCAAATGCTACAGGACACATGGTCATGGGAAGCACCCAGACAAAAAAAGACACATAAGGAGTTAGACTTACAGATGTGGAGCATTTTTAGTAGAGCAAGGTCTGAAATTGCCTTGTAGGCGAGACCCAGATCACCTCTGAGCAATCTGTATGATACAGACTACAGTGATAGTGATTTGAGTCTGTCTACATAGGACAAGTTTTGGAGGCCATGGATTCTCGTTGTGAGGAATTTCTGTGGCCTTTCCAGTTGGTGCAGGTGTTTGGAGAGGTACATACCAAACAGGCATATGTCAGAGTTGCAGCTATCTGTAAATTAAAAAGAAACAAGACAGATACTGGCATTGCTGGTGCCAGGGTCAAAGGAAGGATTGCATCCTTAGAGTTTATGTTCTCCATACAGCAGACAGTAGTGCTGGTAAGGTTGTTTTCTCTTGTGCTGTCTTTATTTATTTTTTTTGCATTAGTCAGAAATTGGGATTACTCTTTGTTGGGCCTATGTAGTGCTTGCAGAGAAGGATTTAAAAGACACACACAGCATTCACAAATGTGTTTCAAAGAAAAGTCCATGCTCCACAATGGTAAAATCACATGCTGATAAGCAGTTGACTGTAGGGACTGAATGTGTCAATTTCTGAGTGAGGAAATATTTGCATAACCTTAGACAATAGATGGTGCCTGGGCGGCTGCGGTGGTGCAGCGATTAGCGTTGCCGCCTTACAGCAAGAGGTTCTCCGGTTTGATCCTTGGCTGGGGTGCCTTCTGTGCAGAGTCTGCATGCCCTCCCTGTGGTCGTGTGGGTTTCCTCCGGGTGCTCCGGTTTCCTCCCACATCCCAAAGACATGTTGTAGGTGGATTGGACGCTAAATTGACCCTAAGTGTGTGTGTGTGTGTGTGTGTGTGTGTGTGCATATGTGTGCCTTCTGTGGAATGTTGGGTGCCGGGCTAGCAACTCGACACCGTAAAACTCCACTGCCAATCATGAGCAGACAGGTGATCCACTGTGGCGACCCCTAAACGGGAAAAGCCGAAAGAAGAAGATGATCCTTATGGGGAATCTGCCTCCTGCACTTACATTTTTGCTTCTTGGATGACGAGAAGTCTAGGTAACCAAAAAAGAGCAAGACCAAATAAAAAGAAAAAGAGAGAGACCCCAATGGAGCACTTATCTGACAGTCAGGTGTTCAGCACAGCAAAAGGAATTCGGACAGATGAGAGATGATGGCATTCGGACTGGCTGCTCTAGGTAACTGCAGCTGTACATCACCCTTATGCCCTATGTCCTGTACAGGGAGCATACATGTGATGTGTGGCACATGCAAGATCTAAAGGCTTTGGTATACTGGCCAGACATTGGGCTATCCTTGGCAGGAGATCCCTACTGTGAAGAATACTACAATAATGATATAGAAAGACATGCACCAATTCCCAACTTTACTGAAGAGAAAGAGGCAAGGAGTTGGTCTGTTTTCCTAAAGGCTTTAGTGTAGGTGCATCTTAGTTGATGATGAATACCCAGCCTATCTTTGGGAATATCAGGTAAGGCAGTTTGCAGGAAAGAGCTTAGAGTTCTGAAATCCTATGGGCACATGTGACCCCCACCAGTAAAAACATTTTCCAAGAAAGAAACTTTAGTTCATCAACCCCCCCCCCCCTCCCCTTTGAACTTGCTGCTACAGTGGAACTGATCATCCATGTACTTTTATTAGCTTAATGGAGCTCATCTCCCCAGGCCTCTACTGAAAATGGACATGTATCCAGTTGGACTACCTCGGTCAACAAATGTAAAATAGATAAAATAAAATAAATATTCCCCTTTGTCGGAAAAGTCAAGAAAGACTAGTTTAAAGTAAAGTCTGAGGACACCTTAGAAAGAAAGATAGGGTTGGTTCAGTGAGACAGCCTACCTTTGGGAATATCAGGTAAGGCAGTTTGCAGGAAAGAGCTTAGAGTTCTGAAATCCTATGGGCAGAAGTGATCCCCACCAGGAAAAACATTTTCCAAGTAAGAAACTTCACTTCCACTGTAGCAGCAAGTTCAAAGGGGAGGGGGGTTGATTAAAACCTGGAGTAAAAAGGTAATATCCCAAGATGGAATGGAGTCCCTTACAAGAGGTGGAGGAGAAAGATACCCCTCAAAAAGATTTTAGACAACATCAATAAAATAATAGAGGTATGATCCTCTTCTACATGAAAATTAGAAATGGTAGCCATTTGTACATTGATGCTAAAATAACTAGCCCCCTCCCAAAACAGACCAGCTAGGAAGTCTGAAACAGAAAGGAGTGTAGCTGAAAAGGGATCCACTACCCTGGAGGAAGCCCAAATTGAAAATCTCTTCCATTTACTTCTATAAACCTTTCTAGTAGAAGGTTTCCAACAGAATTTCAACATATGAAGAACAGGACAGGAAAGTCTGGACCTTCTCACCACCATTGGAACTGATAAAACCATTTGGTTAGTTTTAGGACTGTAATGTCTAGGTGAGACTTGCCAGAAGGATGATTGATGGGGTCTGGAAAAGGTTCCATCACCCAAGGAGGCTATATCAAGTGAGGCCACAGAAAGGGAAACCATACCTTGTGAGGCCAAAATGGGCAAAGAGAACCACTTCTTGCACCACATGGCTTTCTGAAGAAACTTGGTTATGACAGGAGTGGATGGGATAAGTGTATATCAGACCCAGAGGCCAAGTGCGGACTACACCATCCCTTGGTGACTCTCCCTCCTCAGGAATCAGTGCAAATGAGTTGTTGTATTTGGGATTTGGAGAGGGTACACAAACAGATCACAGTACAACTGGCCCCAAAAGATGAAGATCTGAGCAGCAATGGCTTGATTGAGAGACCACTCATGAGGTAGAAGAATGGACCTCTAGATCTTGAACACTAAAATAGTGGCTTCCCCCCATATGCTTTGCAGCCAGAAAGTGCTGGAAAAACACTGCCCACTGCCGGACCCTCGTGGCTTATTAACATAACGGGCAAGAACATGTTCCCTGGACAAAACCAGTAAGAACTTATTATTTTGATCTGTATATAAATATGAATATTTTTTAAATGGTCTATTTCCAGCTTTTGTGTTACATGTACCTTCTAATATTTGGCAGATTGATCCTTTACACAGTTGTTTCCTGTCATCCCCATTTGAACCTATGTCACATTTTACAAAGCTTTTTGTTTTAATGAAAACTCAAAAAAAAAAAAAAAAAAAAACCACACCATAACCTATTAACTTAAAACAAACACACAAAACTACGTGCATCTTCAAATAATGAAGATTAACCCCCGTAATGGGGACAACTATCCCAAATTAACAGTTGCACCCACAGGCAGTATCTAACCTAAAATTAAGGTTATCCGTGCTAAGGTGCAAGTTACAACTTGTGCTCCTTCTTACACTAATTGCTATCTATTCTTATCTTTATTCCCCTCCTAGATGTGAGAAACAACTTGTAAGTTTTCAGAAATGATTAACTTTTAGCCTTAGTAAATGCATTGAGCTATCTAAATAAAACTAAATTATACACCATTCTAAAAAATGTATTGAAGTATTCAGGTACCAGGAAAGCTGATCTTATTCACTTCCAGTAATTTCAAACTTTATTTTTTAAGCCTTTTAATTTTGTTTCTCTTAGTAATGTCACAGTTCTTTAGATTTATTGCCTTTGTCTGTAGTCTGCTTGTCTCTGTGGAAATATAAGAACAGAATATACAGCTAACCTCAGGTGCAGACTTCTCAACTCACACTGAACATTTATTTGCTAAAGGAAAACATTCCATTACATTCACAGTGTTCTCTTATTTTAAAGCCTACTTATTTACACAAAAACGTGCTATTAGATTAAGACAAGAACATTAATCCAGATATTCACCTATGCAAAAATAAGTGAAAATATCTCAACCCTATATATAATCGAGTGCAGCTGTACAACCCATTCCCCACCTCAACAACCCAAGATGACAGCATATTAACTTAAACATGGTTTTGTCTAGCCTTTCTTCTCTGTTTACATTGTATTGCCTGCATTTCTTACAACTAAATAAGAAAAAAGTGTATATCATGAAATGTTTTATACAAATACTGTTAAGAGCAAAAATGATTTGACAGTTACTTTTTTCCCTTTGACTATCCTTCCAAACACTAATGATGTGAAGTGGGGTATCAGCAACTCAAGGATTTGTTTGAACTGGGGTATATGCGTTCCCCCACAAGTTTAACAAAGTCAACAAAAGTCCAATCTTTCTCAGCCACTTTCCATTTTTTCTAGCCTTTTGTTATTTAAGTTGATATACTCCACCATTTTATTTTAATCAGCTCTGAGCACATTTGACTTTTTCTTCCTCTAAATTACTGGAAGCTCTCTCTTGCATCAAAGCTGGAGCTTCAACTGCTTTTTGCTGAACAGCTGCAGGGTTCTTCCCAGTCAGTGTTTTCTCTTCACTTTGTCTAGTTGGCTTTCCTTCAGGCTAAGTTTCTTCTTTGCCAGTGTCCAGGCAGTACATGTACTAGACAGTACCTAAATTTTACTAAAACTGGCAGAATTAATAGCCCTTATATCTCAGTTTCTTTTTTCACACTGAGAGAGCTGAAATTAAGCTGCTGATCAGTGTGCAGCCAACTTGGAAGTTGACACACAAGACTTTTTCTTCCCAAATATGAAACTCTGCTGAGAATCAAAATTCTACAATCTAGACTATGAGATGGAGTCAGTCCAGTGCTAGATGTGTAAGATGCAAATAAAGTCGGTCTCTGCAAGGGTGCTGTACACAATGCAAAGCTGACTCCCTAAGATAAGAAAATCAAGGCTGTCTGGGATGAACAGTAGCTATCAAAATCAAAAGAACTTTATTTTCTGCTGCTTTTTGTAGGATTTTATAAAACAAACAACATAAAGGAGATGTTTAAAACTGACTTATTTTCCAAATTCTTCACAAAACATTGTAGAATCTGGTCCAAAATTTGGGTAGCACTGTTTTCCCGAGATACAAACAAATCATTGAGTTGCAGACTTCCCTTTCTTATTAAATGCAGGAAAACTGGAGGATGCAGCTGATACTTGTGGTTTAAATGATCTAATTATTTAGAATCCACCTGCACTGTTACTGCCTACCAAACAAAATGTTTGCAGAAAGAGGTTTATAACAATGGCTGCTTGCAACAAATTAAAGATGGGCAAGGAAATGAGACCAAAAACAGCCTATCCAAGAATACTGCTGCAGTTCAGAAAAGAGTTGAAATTATCAGTAGTAGTTGTGCTTATTTAACAGCCTTATGGGAATACAGTCTAGTCTAAAAAAAATAGAAGTTAATCATTTAGTTTACACTACAGACGTGTGTGTGTCTGCGTAGTGGAGAAACTGGAATCTATATTTTAATCAGTATCATGGAAAGAGTGGGTGGAGTACAAAACTGTTAAATGAAAAGTGAGCAGCTACAACACACTAAAGCAAAGAATCCAGTCCAATATGTAGCCTGTCTGAGAGACCTTTTAGCCAAGTAAATTTTCTTAGCTGAAATGAAAAAGATCTGTACATCTGGAGAAGAAGCAGATGTTTTTCATTTAGGTTTTTTAGTAAGGCACAATATACAGAAAATGGGAATGCGTTGGCTCATCTGGAAATGGGCCAAAAGATATCAAACTATATTTAAAGTTCACAGAAAATAAAAGTTTATTATTAACAGGGGTTTACAGAGTATATTCTGAGGAGGGGCAAGTCTACATGAATGGGGATTAGTTTTGAGACCAGTCCTATTTTATGGTTTTCAGGGGTAAACCTGCAGTGGATGAGAAAGGAGTGGTTTAAACCACTACATGACCCAAAATGGATAAGACACGTCACTTGTGTAGTCAGGATATAATAGATGAGACTTTGTGGGTTCTGTTCAAGCAGCTTTATTATGTACACACACATCAGGATTGAGGCTTAATAACTTTAACTTAGATAAACTTATAAACAAACTAGCTATTACACTCATACATGCTCACTTTCTGGCTGCACTCTCAAAAATGGCACTGAAGCTAGCATGTGCCAACTATTTATATGCACGTTCAGTCCTTGAAATGCTTCTTAAAGATACAGCACATATGCTTTATTCTGCGTACAGCTCACTGTAAATATCACACAAGGAGTTATGCAGGGGTTGTTGTGTGTTTTGGCTTTTCCCGGTTAGGGGTCGCCACAGCGGAACTCCGGTACGCTAATGATTGGTAGTTGATTTTTACGTGCCGAGTTACCAGCCCTGACGCACAACCTTCCATGAAGGTACGCCCATTCACGCATGTCTCCACGCGGAAGATGCTCTAGCTGAGAATCGAACCGGACAGCGTCTTACTGTGAAGTGACAATGCTACTGCAGTACCACCACCACGGGTGGAGTTATGCAGGGGGTATCGGTGCATATATCCTTCAGGAGAAAAGAGTAACATCCTTCTAAAATTACAAAGAAGTAATCATGAGGCAGAGGTAAAGCTTCAAGAAGAGAAATTTTAAGGATGAGGAGGCAAAATACGAAGTTGGAAGTAGTTTATTAAAAATGCAAGACAACTCCTCTCCACAGCAATTGGTGGTATACACATTTTGCAGCTACACAGCAGAAATGTGGAGCAACCACAGCAGAGTATTTCAATAATGAACGGGAAAAGAATAGGGGAAACAAACTAAAATGAGGAGCAGAAACATAAATTAAGCACGATTATGTATTTTACAAATAATGGAAAATGGCAAAATGGAAGAGCTTAGTACTCCATCTGTACTATTTTCTGTATTTTATTTGTTTCTCAAAAAATATGAAATCAAGGATTATTGAAAGTGGTATCAGTATAAACAACATCCAGTCTAATTTTAATTCACACACTAGTCATGAAGTTTTCAAAAACTGTATTTTTTTTTTTTTGCCTTCATTTCAGTAACTTTTAAAAGAGCATAGTGTAAACGAATGTGTTCCTATTGTCAGGATGCAAAGCACAAAGTCACATTCACACCTCTTACAACACCAAATGGTCAACATCTTGCAGCTTAAATTTTCATACATATGATGAGCAACATGCTGTTACAAAACAGACACAGGACTAACCATGAATGACTCCAAATGAAGTATCATACAGGGTACACCAAAATACTGCTCATTTTAATTTGTATAGAGATCATGCAATTCTCCAACAATATTCTGAAACCTTCAGCTATGGTGTGTATTTAATGAAGCTATTAGTCCAGTGTACAGCTTACCAGAGCACTTTATGAGTACAAAAGCTTTTGAAGCTGCACTAAATGTTTAAATTCTGAAGTAGAAAACAAAACAAAATGTACACCAGCAACTCAAGTTCCATAATCTGCTTACCTTTGTGTGCCGTTCAAATTTTCCTATCTGCTGGCAACACATTGATCCATCATCTAGCCCCTCACGACGCCTCTGCTCCAGTCTCATCTGAACATAGTCTCTTGCATCTTTATCACCACCATCTACTGAAAGTAGTTCAAAAATTAGAAAATCAAAAAGCAAAGCATAACACAATAAGGGAAACTGTATTTGCCTAGTGTAAAACAGAACTATAGTCTAGGTTTGTAAAAATAAACCTAAGATTAGAATTCTGAAGCCAGCTCTGTGGCACAGAGGGGTAGAGCTCTGAGTAGGCTGTAGGTGGCTCAAGTCTGCCAAGTGGTTTAGGTACATGTAGAAGTTAGCAGTCAAGGATGAGAGTGAGTGGCTGTAGTTGTTTTGTCCATCCTGGGAGAAGAAAGCAGATCTAGCTTGTCATATGGTGACACCTAGCAAGACAAGATGGTGCTGTACCTGTGGAGAATGAGCCTGTCTGCACACATGCATGCAAGATGAATAAGTGTATGGAGGGATGCTGCCTGTGGCTGACAGCAAGGAAATGGAATTCTCAGCAGGCCACCTCAAGAGAAAGAGGATAGGCCAGCAGGAGAGGGCAGATTGTCCAGCTGGATCAGTAAGCTGGCCCTCTCCTTACTGCCTCTCTCTCTTACCACTGGGAGGAAATAATGGGCTAATATGGCACCCCGTGGCAGGAATGAATTGGTCGCAAGACTCTTACCTAACCCTGGGATGACCGACCCTTGCTCCCACCAACAGAAAAAATGGGCCAACTGGGTAAAGGCAGTGGAGCCATCAGGTAGGTCCAATGGTGAGACTAGGATAAAAAATATGGAACTGTGATCTCAAATTACTTACTGATGTACAGGGCTGAAGTTTACAGCAGCTAATTCAGTGGGGAAGAAAGTTGTATGTAGCACACAGTACTCTTGGCAGAAGTTATGTTTCAAAGGAGAATAAAAGTATATCTCCTTCATTTGTTCTTGTGCGGGTTAATATTCTTGACTTTCCATACCTGCATATGAAGTCTCAAGAACAAAATGCAACTAGTAACACCAACACATTGTACATGAGCATTGTATATAACTATATGTGACTATTATTGCATCAGCGTGGACATTAGCAAATTAATCCAATGGAGTTTCTATCTCAAGACTCTTGTTTAAGTAACTTATGGGTTAATTTAAGAAAGGAAGGATGTTTGATATCGACGAAGGCCTGGGGGACAAATCCTTCTTTTGTACCCAGTACTGTGCTCTTGGGTATCAACTATGGAAAAAGATTTGAAAAAAAGATGAAGGATAAAGAAACACTTACTTTTTACCTGCATTAAGAAAACACACATACCTTCATCATAGTAGACACTCATGTCCACATCCCAGTCATCAGCTGTCTGCTCATCAAAATCTGTTAAGACAATAAAAAAAATGGTTACAGACAGTAAATAGGTTAAGTTTTAAAATATTTCTTCCATTATACAGTAATGTCAGCCAGAAGTACAAACATGTCTGTGTGATGCTTATTTGCTTGCTTACTTGTAATTTATACCCTATCATCTCATTGGCCTTCTGTGGCTTGGAACATCCAGGCATCTACTACCTTTTACACAAGCCCATACAATAAGCTCCGACTGCTGCTCTTAGCAAGGTTAAGAAAATAACTCATCCCATGTGCATTCAAGATGAAGCCCTCCATCCTAGAATCACACATATGTTGATAAGGCAAGTATATTTGGCCTACACTGTGATTACCTTTATTATAAAACAACTATGCCTATTCTGTTTCTCTAAGTAATACTATAAATACATTTTGTGCATGATATCAAACCATGAAAACTGTAAAGTTATGTTTTAATTAAAAAAATATAACAAAACTTAAGCAGGTGTTTTGACATTTCATAACTAAAACACATGAAGGATGTTAAGGTCTCAATCTCTATTACAACATAAAACATGCTGGAGGGAAAAGCATGCATCACACAGAGTGCCACTTTTATAAAACATCTTCCACTCCACATAAAGTGCAGTACTTCTCTTACTGTATTCACAAGTAATTTGGACAAATGGATTAGAAACCAAAAATTCACCCCCAGTTTAGTATCCATATCACTCATGGATAAGGGCAAAAAGTAAATGTCCCAACATATCCTTGCTCTGCCTGCCTCTGAGTCATGTGTATGCATAATCCATCCATCCATCCTTCCTCAACACCTTTTTCACCATTGTGCACATGGGTTCAGGGTGTCAATTTAACAGTGGCCATCATCTAGAGCCAAGGTTACACCGCCGGGTGGCTAGACCTGCCATGGTAGTTATTCCACATCACCACACACACACACACACACACACACACACACACACACACACACACACACACACACACACACACACACCTATGGCCACTTTAGAGTGTCCAATCTACCTACTACATGTCTTTGGAATGTGGGAGGAAATTCGGAGAACCTGGAGGAAAGCCATGTGATCACGGGGAGGACATGCAAGCTCTGCACAGAAGGTATCAAAACTACCATGGGAATGTAAGGCTAGGCTTCTTAAGATACCCACAGATGAAAGCCTTCTAAAGACCTATGAACCTATGAAAAGTTAAAGTACATAAACATTTAAAAAGTGGAGTCACATAATTTGAGAGACAGCAGGTTTAGATGAAGCTGGTGTAGTTTGGTTACGCCAGCATTACCAATCACAGTAAGTCTCAACATCATCCACAAATTTTATGAACTACTACCATATAAAATTCAGTTCAGCTGACAAATATTCCAAAGCACAGATAAATCCCAGCAGCAACCCCGTCATATAGTGCAACAGGATTCTGCAACTTTCAACTTTTTTGTTTCACAGCTACAGTACAATTTTAATGTAACAGAGCTCTGAATCCTAGTAATGTTGATGAGCTTGCTACTAGTTCATGACATACCGGGGAACACATCACTGTGCTGTATATCAGCAAACAGCAGCCAAAAACATGACAAATATACTGTCCTCCTTTATAGCTTTGAGCCTCACAATTTCTATGATGGCAATTACTGAAAGAACAAATACTGTATTAGTTGCAGCTATGTTTGCTGTGGTGAAGGACTTGAAAACCACTGTAAGCCTGGAAGAAACAAGAATCATTATCAGAGAAGTAGAAATGCATGCTGGCTTATTTGTTGTCTTTGATGGATATTACATTAAATGTTCTAAGGTCAGGGAAAAAAGTAATGCAAGTCAAAATGAGGTCAATATTTTCAGTACGTCTTGCCAATGCAGTTGACTGAAAACTAGCCATAAGAACTCTTTTAACTGAAGTCTGTGATTAGTTTTACACACCCATCAGGAAGCATAAAATACAAAAACATTAATGACAAAAGCTTTAAGACTTTCTAAAGTTTAGACCTCAAGCACTGAAAAACTTGACTAGACCAGAAGCAGTTTCTAGCAAAACTTTCTAACCCTAATAGTCTACATTTTGGGAGTCAGAAACAAGAATTAAAATACCAGGCACACGACAACTACCTGTCTCAAAAGCAATACTTTTTCCCAAAAGCAATGAAAAACAACAAACATTCCTCTTTTTTAATCAGACTACTTTTATTGTACAAAATTCCCTTCTTGGTTAAGTACTTAATAAATTATCTGGTGCTTGTCACATGACATGGTACATCCTCTCAGACTGAATTAGCTCTTTTATTCTGATCATATGCAGCTGCAGCCTGTTTTAGCTTAGAGGACTTAATAACATCCAGAAATGTAGCTAGGGAATTTAACTTTCTGAGGGGAGCACTCACCCAGTTGTCTATAATCAAACCCAAAGTTTAAAGTCTACCAAAGCCAATTTTGAGGTAAATTTGGCCTCCCAGGCCAAGGGCACCCACAAGGCATTCTTTAGCTATGTCCGCAACCTCAAAGGCAATACACAATTGGGTGCAGAGCTCATTGTAAGTGGACCCACCTATACTGAGCCAGAAGATACAGCAAACCTACTGGCTGATAAATTCATCTCCAGCTTTATCCCTCTCTCCTCCTCAATCTTCCCTCAGGAAACACCATCAAATGTAACTCTCCCTGCTATCACTAGGGAACAGGTCCTTAATGCTCTAAGGCTAGGAATACTGCATCAATGGGCTCAGACAATATCCCAGGGTGACTTCTAAACAGCATGAAACATGACCTATTAGGCCTTCTGGATTGCTATTCAGCTGTAGCCTCCAAACAGAATTCATGCTTCATGAATGAAGAACAGCAACATACATCTCTCTGCTCAAAGATGGGCCATCTACAGACCTTGAAAACTACAGACTCATAAGTCTCACTAGTTTTATATGTAAAGCCATGGAAAAAATTATCATGGAAATGATTAATAGTGATATAGTAAACTCCAGACACGGGACCCAACCCAGTTTGGTTTGGTCAAGGGCAGGACATGCCTACTCAACATGGTGGACTTCCTTCAGAAGGTCACCAAAGCAATGGATGAGTTCAAAATGTTTCACACTGCCTACCCTGACCTGGTCAAGGCATCTGACACAATACCCCACTCAGGCACTGTTGAGAAACTCAAGAGGCTAGGTACAAATCTGCATGTCACCTGGTGGACAGCCAACTGGCTCACAGACAGGACTCAGGAAGTTAGAATTGGGGAGTCCACCTCTACAAAGAGGTCAGTCACAAATGGAGTCTCTCTGGGATCGGTCCTTTGACCACTCCTTTTTGGCATTTATTTCTCTGAAGGCAAGGCTAA
This sequence comes from Protopterus annectens, assembly GCF_019279795.1. Taxonomy (NCBI): domain Eukaryota; kingdom Metazoa; phylum Chordata; order Ceratodontiformes; family Protopteridae; genus Protopterus; species Protopterus annectens. The sequence continues at coordinate 1,725,582,907 of NC_056726.1, forward strand.
TGTCAATGGTCTCTGGCTGACTAAATTTGCAGATGACTGCAAATTAGGAGTTCTCATTGAACCCCACACTGACACAGACTAATAACAAGTGTTAGAGCTATGGACTAAACCTAAATGCCAAGAAATGCATAATAGTATCTTTCAGGAAGTCATCCACCCCTGGTAACTATCATATTGACAACACACCCCTTAGAGCTCACCCAGTAGTCAGGGAATTAGGGACACACAGGCAGTAATCTAGCCTTTGACCATCACATTGTCTACAGTAGTGAGGAAATCATTCTATGCTGCGCAACTTATAAACAAAGGTATGGCATCTAAGTCCAAGCAAGTCATTGTTCCATTATATTCAGCATTCATCAGACCTATCATTGAGTGCAATGCCTCCTATGGTATGTACCTAACTGGCACATCCAAAAATTGGAATGTCCAAAGAGGTTCCTCAATAAAAGAATACATGGCGTAAGTAAAATGTCCTATGCAGACTGCCTCAAGGCAATATCCCTTTATTCTGTCTCCTACAGGCTTTTGAGGGGAAATCTATGCCTGGCATACAGGGCATTGTCAGACCCCACTCTGATGGATCTCCTGCATGCCCACAAAACAAACAGCACCAGAATTACACATTTTTAAGTCTTAAAAAGGCCCTTGTAGTTGTTAGCCTAGTAAACGTCTATGAATTGTTAACCGTTTTTATAAAACAATTGTCAATAAATGATTGCAATAGAAAATCTGTAATCTGTAACACCCACTAGTGAGCAGTTATCATGCACTGGAAATGTAGCACTGATACGTATATTTTTTGGCACTTTTTAACTTTTTAGAGTTCTGCACCGTCTTAATTTTTGCTTGACTGAATTATTTATATATTTGCTGGCACTGCTTTCTGTTTTCTGATCTGTTCTGAAACTGGTTTTCTCCCTCTTCCCCACCCTATTCCTGTGGTGTTGTTATAGTTGATGGCTTTGCAGGTGCCCGACCCTACTGTAAATTTGATCTGGGACACTCTTCCTAGTCTAGTGTCATTAGCTCATTCTACCTAATACAGAGAGAACATTTGAGAAGGCCAACCCACTTAGGTTCTTAACCTTGAATTATCTTCTGTTCCTCCAGTCTCCGTTTACATTTTACTTAAAAAAAAAAAAAAAAAAAAAAAAAAAACTTTGCTAGAAACTCCTTGTGAGTGTGCTTCTCAAGTGATATGTATATCTTTTGGCACTTTTTGTAACTGTTCCGAGTTGAATAAAACAACAACTGAATTCAGTTCAGAATACATTTTGAATAAACTGCATTTATTTAAACTGTATTTGCTTTAATACTGCTACACACTCGTGTGTGCAAACTTGCACTGTACTTGAATTGTTTTAGTGCTGGTTTTCTGTAAAAAAAAAAAAAAAAAAAAAAAAAAAAATTCTAAGCTTGTTTCCTGCCTTTCCTGTAACTAGTCTAGTCCAGACACAAATTTGCTGTATCTAGGACTGTCTGTAAGCTTCTGAGCCCCCTAAGCCTTTCTATGTTGGAGGGAAGCCTTCTAGCTTGTCAGTGGGAGTGGTAAGCACTAGGTAGCCTATCTACCACAAGAGGAGTAGTTTCTGGCCCAGAGATTGTAGTTTATTGTCCGTTTGGGCAATTTTTCCATCTCTCTCAACTTTCTGGTTTAAAAGCTGTATCCAGGACTGTTTGTAAGCTTCTGAATGGTGCCAAAGTCTACTCTTCAATTTTTCCCTTAGATCAGCGGGTTATCTCCTCTCCTGCACTTTTGCTAGCTTAGTAGTCTAGCACTTTCCCAGAATTCTTGTAGCAATTATTGTAGCACACAAAAGTGCTACCAGCACTAAACGTTCTACAAGAAAACTGCTCCAGTACTTATTATTAATGCCCGTCCCTCCAGGCATGTCTAAAGGTCAGTTCCCTGTGCTTTCTCCTATTAACCAGGTGAACCTGCACATCCTGAGGCAATGTAGCAACTGCCTCATGTACACCGACAACCCTCTCTTCTTACCTCCCAACACTCAGACTTGTAAGAGATGCATTTATATATCCAAATTGGAGGCCACACACTCCCCAGCCAAGACTGGAATAGCTGGTCAAGAGGAGAAGGTCAATACTTGCACCACACCACATAGAATCACAACACTAATCACGAGACACATAATTCTCCTAAACAGTGTGCCACTCAACCAAAGCCCCCAAGGCAAAACAGCATGCCCAGCACACTAGTCATAGATGACTCGATAGTGAGGCACACTGATGTCCCACTCAGTAGGTTGAATACGGAGAAAGTAACAGTCAGCTGCCTGTCAGGCGCCAGGATCCACCACAGAACACACGCACTCAGGACACTCAACAACGGGTACAAATATCACTCTGTCATTGTACATGTGGGTGTGAATGACCTGAGACATACCTCCCTGGACTACATGAAAAGAGACACGGAGGAGCTCTCGGATTATGTAGCCCAGGCAGGTATGACCCTAGCCCTGTGTGGCATCTTACCATCACCCAGAATGATACCACAGTATAAGCAGACGATTATTGATTTCAACAATTGGGTAAGTTTCTGGTGTCATTCTAAGGGGATCCAGTATCTGTCTGCCTGGGATGCCATGACTGACAGACCTTGATGCTTTGCCAGAGAAGGCCTGCATCTGTCACCCCTGGACTTCCAGATACTGGCCAAGGCTTTTGCCATCCCTACAGTGCCTTTATACGTGGTGTTCCAAAGACCAAATTACCACCATAACAGCTACAAACAAATGTCATGCTGTTCAATGCTAGAAGTCTAAATCTCAAAATGCACTCGCTCGAAGCACTCTTTATAATGGAGAACATTGACATTTGTGCTATAACAGAGACTTGGTTCAAGGCAGCAGAAAGCACCCCTGCACTACCAGGCTATAACTCATTCTATACCTTTCGGCCCTAGAACTTGGACCGCAGCTCCAAAGGTGGTGGTGTTTCCATATTCATTAAGGATGCGTACACCTCCATACTGGTAGCCAAACATAACGCCATCTGAGATACTTCAGGTGCAGCTAACATTGGGTAAGACAGCAATTCAGGTCATAGCCTGCTATAGGTCCCTAACCATGCCCCAAGACTCACACTCCACATTCCTAAGCACCTTGGAGAATATTAGGGACCAACGTAACACACTCATACTGGACGACTTCAACTACCCCTCCATTAACTGGGAAAACTACTCATGTACCAGTACACTTGCCCAACATTTCCTGGAATTTATTAATTCCAATTCCCTGGACCAGCTAGTTCTTACTCCCACTACAGGTAGCAGCATCCTTGACCTGGTCATTACTAACATGGTTGACCATTGCTCTACACTAATAGTCAACTCCTCCCTGGTTACAGCTGACCATAAACTAATCACCTTGGAAATCCACATCCCCCGCAAAGGTAACCACCATGAAAAACCTCCAAAGCTAACTTTGGGCTCCTAAAAACAGAGGTGGCTAACTTCACTGCATCCATGTAAATGGAAAATAGTTGCATGACCACCGAATCATACACCAATGCACTGTACGAACACATACACAAATGCATGGATCACCCATACCCAACAGAACCAAGATACTCTCCTTCAAAAAAATGAAGCCAATCTGGTGGTCCCCTACCATAAACAAATTCTACAACAGAAGGAGGAAACTGATGCGGAATAAGCTGAAGTCCCAAGACTGGAAAAACTCCATTATCAGCCTCAACAAAAAGTTGAGATCCCTCATCAAATCCTCTAAAGCTAGGTATGAAAACAGAATTGCAGCAGACAGTAAAGACAAAAACAAGGCCTTCTATAGTTATGTAAAGAATCTCCACAGCAATACCCGGATTTGCTCTGAGCTACTGCACAATGGTACCTCCTATACCGAGCCAACAGATATTGCCAATATACTGGCCAACAGATTCAGTGCCAACGTTACCCCCCCCACCACCACATGGACCAATCACAATTCCAGTAGATTGCCAGACACCCAGTATTACTGCTGCACAGGTTAAAACAGCACTGTCCAAGGCCAAGAATACAGCTTCTATGGGACCTGACAATATCCCTGGCTGTGTTCTACATGAACTACAGAGTGAACTGGCACCTCACCTGTGGCCCTGTTCAATCACAGCCTCACCTCATGCTTTGTCCCTACTGAATGGCGCACTGCTACAGTCATCCCTCTCCACAAAGGAAGAGCGACTACAGACCCTGGGAACTATCGCCCCATTAGCCTGATGAGTCTGATATGCAAAGCTATGGAATGCATCATCATGGAGCTAATAAACAAGGATATAGGGAATCTCCAAACTCTGGATCCCACACAGTTTGGTTTTGTGAAGGGTAGACCATGCCTGCTCAACTTGGTTGACTTCTTTGAGTCAATCACCAGAGCGGTGGATGAAGGCAAGGTGGTTCATACAGCCTACCTTGATCTGGCCAAGGCCTTTGATACCATTCCCCACTCAGGAATCATAGAAAAATTCACTAAGTTAGGCATCAACCCGTTTATCACTATGTGGGTTGCAAACTGGCTCACAGATTGAATCCACAGTGTGAAAGTAGCTGACTCCAAGTCAGACTGCCGACCAGTCACAAGTGGAGTCCCACAGGGTTCGGTCCTGGATCCTCTCCTGTTTGGTATCTACTTCTCTGAAGTCCAGGCCAACACAAAGGGACTCTGGCTGACAAAGTTTGCAGACGATTGCAAGTTGAGAGCTATTACTAATTCCCCAAGTGATGTTGACATCCCACAGAAAGGCCTCACTGAGACCAACGACTGGTGTCAGAACCATGGCCTTAAGCTCAATGCCAAAAAATGTGTCGTCATCCCCTTTGGGAAAAACCCGGTCCCCATGAATTACCACATCAATGGTAGTCCACTGAACACAGAAGGCGATTTAAGACATCTGGGAACACAACTTGACAGCAACCTTTCTTTTGACCACCACATTGCCACTGTGGTCAGAAAGTCCTTCTATGTGGCACATCTCATTACTAAGGATTTTGCATCCAGGAAGAAAGAGGTCGTTGTCTCCCTCTACTCTTCCCTCATTAGGCCAATCATTGAGTACAATGCCCCATTTGGCATGTATCTCACTAGACACCTGCAACAACTGGAGAGGCCACAAAAGTACTTCACAAAGAGGATCCTAGGCCTTAAACACTTGTCCTATAAGGACACACTCAAAAAACTCCAACTACTCTCTGTCTCATATCACCTACATAGAGGCGATCTCTGCTTGATTTACAAAGCCATGTCTTACCCAGCTCTGTTAGAAATGCTACATCTAAAGAAATCCTAATCCTTCCGCACCACATGCTCCAGAGACCTCAACCTCATTACCATAATCAACAGAACATGTTGGAGGGACATGTTCATAACCCAGAGACTGCCCATGCTATGGAATAGACTTCCCATACATGTCAAGCAGAGCACCTCACTGGCCCTCTTCAACAGAAATCTTGATGAGTGGATGGGAAATAGCAAATTCACCCCGGGGATCACTCCAGTGGCTCTACTTGACAGAGGCAATGGGAACTAAGGTTGGGTGGCATGATGCCAGGAAACCAAGAAAATGAAAACCAAACAAGAACACAAAAATGAGCTGGATTCAACACCCAATACAGAAGCTTTAATCCAAATATCTTGAGCAACACGCTTTCGGAAGGTGCAATGACCCTCCTTCCTCAGAAGACAAAAAACAATGAACACCATTTTACAAGCATTTAAATAAGTCTTCTAATTGATCTTTAACAGCAGAATAAGTGTTAATTAAATCAAGCACACCTATAAACCTATTAATGAAGCTAGCACAACCACTGATAACCACAGTTATAAGCTGCAGAGGAATGGAAAAAAAGAAACAACTACATACTGCAGAGAAATAAGGGAAATAAGGTGAGGGATAGAAACATTCCACTTCATTTTACATTAAACAGGCCACAAGATATCCAACTTAATAGAAGAATTATTCAAAAGTTAAAAAGATTGGGTAACTTAGCATAACCTAATGTGAAAAATGATAAAATTCAGATAAAATCCCTTAATTTTATACGAATAATTATAAATGTGTTAACACTTTAAAACTTTATACAATACTAAAAAAATCATTGTTCAAATACTAAAATACATATATAACTGATAACCAATATTAAAATAGCTGAAAACAGCATATTGAAACAACAAATCAACACACATATATTTTATCTCCTTACGGCTAAATGCTTAAGGAGACATGCTATAGACACATGATCATTGAGCCCAGGATGGAAATATGATGCCGTGCGAATTTGCCAGCATAACTCTTCAATTTCAAGTTGCGTTTGCCAAGGGCCACCTCGATTGTCCTGAGTAATGTGTTTCAAGATCGTGAATTTAAAAAAATGGTCATGATGTGTCATAACATGTTTGGCTAAAGCATTAGACTGGTCTTGTTTGGTTTTGGCATATTGATGCTCATATATGCGTTTCTTGAGTTTTCGCTCGGTTTTGCCTATATAATAGGCAGAACAAATTTGACATAGGGCGGTATATACCACCCCATGAGTGTGACAGTTGGCTTTTACCTTAATGTTACACAAAAAGCTGCCTAACTTAACTCGTGAATCAGTGCAGATAAACTTGCACTGGTTGCAACTCCCACATTTATTTATACCAGTGCCAATGTGGGGGCTTTCTTTTAACCTTGGTTCTAAAAGGGTTTTGAGACTTTTACCCTTCCTGAACATGATCTGAGGCTTATCACCTAATTTATTGAAAATTTCAAAATCATCTTTGATAAACGCCCAATTTTTATTTAAAACGTACCTAATTTGAGAATGATTGGTGCTAAAGGTACACAGAAATCTTGTATTAGGTTGTGTCACAGGCAGATTTGAAATGGGCTCACCTAACAAAGAACTGTTACAGCCTTCCACTTCATCTAGTGTTTCCAAGCTTGAATCGCATTGAGTATTGGGTACCAGTGGTGGGGTGCATGTGGCAAGGGGAGCAAGTATAGGTTTAAAATGACCACTCACTCTTTTATTAATAACTTCAGATTTAACTTCTTGAATAAGATGGGGAGGATAGCCTCTATCAAGGAACATGTCATAAAGCTTGTCACATTCAATTAAAAAATCCCCAAATTCAGATACCATCCTTGCTGCCCTAACCATCTGTCCTTTCACCACGGCCTTCTTTTGATGGTAAGGGTAATCCTATGGGCTAGGCTTGTAAAGGCTCCAGGGCCATTAGCCTAGTACACACCTATGAACTCAGTTCTGCCAGTGAAGCAAAAGCTATCATGCTCATCCCAACCAATCTAAAAAAAGTTTGTTTTTTTAATGGAAAGCAGAGTTGCTGCAGACAATTCAGCCCACAAAATAAAACCATCAACTCATGAGGAAAGTAGACCACTTAGCTTCCCAGCTTTATTACACAGGCTAGCAGTTAGAGAACAGGATTAAGCTTCTGAGCAGTTAAAGGAGATATTTCCTGTAGCCAAGGGTATAGGGCATGATTTCTTCAACTAGTTTACTCTGGGCAAGTCACTTGATCAGACAGAGTTCCCAGGTTGCCCCTGAAAAGGGAGAGTTGTGCCCTTTAGGATTGCTTAGTTAAGCATCATCAACACACCTTCTCACATCTTTCTACATAAGGCTGGGGTGTTAAATCAGCTGTTATCACTCCTGATTAAGTGCCACTCACCTACTTTCTTCAAGAAGTTATACCTGCCTGTAGCAGGTCATCTCTCACATAATCCATACATCTTTTCTGGACAGTCTCACTTCTTGCCGCCTTCTTGCCTCCCCAAATCATCTTCACCAAATTGTCTTCTGCTTTTGTGCATATGTTCCTGAACCATCATAATCTGTTCTCTGTGACATTCTCTGCAACTGAATCTACTTTGGCATCTGCTCTGATGTCATAATTTGTTCATCCATCCCATAGTGTGCATCCTGCCACCTGTCATAGGCACTTCAACTCCATCACCTCTAGCTTCCTCATGTGCTCTGCCTTCACTGCCCAGGTAACTGTAAAGTAGCATACCTCTTGCAGAATGTCCAGATTTTTGTCTCTCATTTTCGGTCTGCTCTTCATAAAAATTGTGGTTTTCTGGCAAATTGCTGAGAACTGAAGTGATTAAATAATGACATACATTTGAGTTTCAGGCTTTAAATCATTCAGCAAGTGTATGCTAACACAAATCCTGTTTCTCTAGTAACTTTCTAAGTATATAAGAGCTTCTTCTTCTTCTTTCAGCTTTTCCCAGTTAGGGGTCGCCACAGTGGAACTCCGGTCCGCTAATGATTGGCAGCAGATTTTTACTGTGTCGAGTTGCCAGCCTGACGCCCAACCTTCAACGAAGGCACGCCCATTCACACGTCTTTCGAATGCCACTCGACCACGGGGAGGACATGCAGACTTCACACAGAAGGTGCTCCAGACGAGAATCGAACAGAGGTACCTCTTACTGTGAGGTGACAACGCTACCACTGCACCACCGCGGCTTGACAACAGAAATGATAATAGTAAAAAATTGCTTTGCCCCTTTGTGGCGACCTAACACAGCAACAGAATGACCACAAGATATATACCACAAAAGAATTGGAGTACAACAAAAATGGACAAAAACCTAGTGGAAAAATTGAGAACCAGTCCAAATGTAGTATACAGGAGGGGCTCAAACCTTAAAAACATCTCGGAGAGACAAGCACAGGGCACCAAAGAAGGAAAGCTTTCTAAGTACATAAGAGCAATATTTAAAATATGTCCTTATTTGGGTCCTTTGGCTCCCCATTATTTTATACGTTGTCCAGATTTCTTGCACAAAGAGAGTGAGAGGTATATAATGTAGTACTGGTTGCACCACTGTTTTGCATGCCTTACCTTTAGCTTCTTTGGCATTCATTTGTCACACATTACTGCAGAAATTCTGTGCCAGTTGGCTGCAACACCTCTGATTCTAGTTTTGACCTCCTCATTCAAACTTCCCTTCTCCTCACCCATCCCTCTCAAGTACCTGATGCTGTTAATGTTCTACTTCTAATTTTTAGCTTTCTCTGATTTCCCCATCTACTGACATGAAACCTGTCTTATCTATAGTTGGTTTCCACCCACATGCCTTCAGTTTTGCATTTCAGTCCTCTTATCACTTGCTAAGCTTTTTGTTCAGAGTCTGCTTGTAGTGCCACATTATCTGCACACAGCAGCTTTGTCGATCTGTTTAATAATGTAGTCTATCATGGGTATGAACAGTAATCGTCTCAGAGCTGAATCCTGATGCACAGCTACTCCAAATACTGCTCATATGTGTGTCACTGGGTCTTTGTACATAGCTTGCACTAATTCTGCTAATATTTCCAGGACTTCAAAGCATTGTAAGACTGCCCAAATCAGCTTTCTTGGAAACTTGACATATGCTTGTTCCACGTCTAGGAATACTCAGCTGGACTCCTTTCTCATCTCCGAGTTCTTCTCTACTATGCATCTCATTGCAAATATTGGGTCAGTTGTGCTGCATCCAAACTGTTCATTTCCCATCTTACTTTTTACTGGTCTGTGCATTTATGATTCATCCTCTACAACACTTTCATGCAGTGAGATAGGAGGCTGATAATGATGATGAGGAATAAACACCACCACCACCACCCCACTATCCATTTGTTAACTAGTTAGGACAACTGGACACACAGTCCCTTTTATCAGGGAAGACCCGGGAGAAATGCCTGTTTAAGTGACTTGCTCATGGTCACATAGCGGGCAAATGAGAGATGATGGAATCAAATCTTGTACAACAGGATGACTCTGTACTGCCCACAGTTGGGATTGTTCCCTTAGTTCATGTACACTGCCATTAGAATGCTTATACAGTAATATGGGATACACTTCTCTCTCCATACTGCTAGGAGTACCTTCTGGAGTAATTTTACCTCTAACTCACCCAGTATCTTGATCATCATCTGCTATGGCCTCATTTGAGCCTGCAGCTTTCTTTCAATTAATTTTCCTTTGTGCTTTTCTTACTTTTTCATTTTAATCTGTGCATGGGGCAGTACAGTTTCTGTTGGGATTTCTGCATTCAAAAGCTGATGGAAATACTTCTTTCACCTCCTTCAATGTCCTGTGGACTGGTGAGCAGATTGTTGCTGACATCCTTTATGAATGGTGTCAGAAAACTACCTCCTTTATCTTTATATCTTTGCCTTGGGTTCAGGCTCCTAGGTGCCTAGATAATAACCCACCATACATTTGGTTGGGGACACTTGACTGAAGTGGCATTCAGCTGCAGAGACATACAGCTGATGTAAATTCCCTTTGGACAAAGAGAAGAGTGTAGTGCCATGCTCATGGCATCAATAACAAATGCACAGGGGGAAAATAATGTCCATGGCTCCCAAGGAACCAAAAGACAACAGGCAGTATGGCGGGCATCTGCAGTAGGCTGCCACGTGGGCATGTCAGTGGCAGTAAAAATGCAGTGTACAATAGCTGGTGCATTTATTATTGGTGTGTGTGTGTGTGTGTGTGTGTGTGTCTGTGTGTCTGTGTGTCTGTGTGTCTGTGTGTCTGTGTGTCTGTGTGTCTGTGTGTCTGTGTGTCTGTGTGTGTACTAGTACCTTCTTCACAGTGTCTACAGAACATTAGCTAAAACACATTCTGGAACGCAAGTATGACTACAGTAGCACTCAGGATTTTCTGTCTGCTGTAGCATACTTCTACATGCTGCACTTACATAAGCATGTACTGTGCACGAAGCACAACACACATTACTTCCCCAACCCTTGTGCACTTGTTTACTGAAGCTGTGGGCATGGCACTGCATGCTTTGCCTTGCCCACAGGAAATCTGCAACAGACATGTGTCTTGTTAGTAGAATGCCACTTCAGCCATGTGTCCCCTCCAAATATACTGCATGAAAATGTTTGACCTTCTAGGAGTCTGAACCCCTTTGCCTTACTACCTGATAAGCGTTTCTTTATACCATCTACAGAGACCCTTTCCAGAAGAGGGTAAAGTCTCTCTCATGCCTGGTTATTTACTATCACAACTGTTCTCTTAGCCCCTTTGTTAGCCAATCAGTACTCCTCCTTAGTCTGGTACAGCTTTTCTATTTCCCACTTTTTCCTGCACTCCTTTTTTAATAACTTCCTGGACTTCTGCATTCCATCACCAGCTTTTCTTATGTACCTTATTCTCATACCTGGCTTGGCCATATATCTTTTCTATACTCCTTAAATACGCTGTAAGGATTATAGAACAGATAATCCTCACACACGCTGTTCTGAGATGCTGCCATTCTTCTTTGACTCCCACCTATTTCCTTTTCTTCTTGAGGTGCTAGCACCCTGAGTATTTCCTTGAACTCTTTTGTTTCCCATGAGTCATCTTCCAGGTCTTTAGCCTAGGCTCTGATGACCTTAGTGCCTACACTGACAACTGTCTACAGCTGATTGTGGCCACTAGTGGTTTATGCTGTGTCAAGACTGTTTCATGGAGACGACTTTGCGATTTCTGATTCAACCCCAGTACCATTTCCTTACTAAGAAGAAATGTACCGGAATAAATTGTTGGCCACTCTTATGTGTGCTCTTGTGACTGCTTCTCTTTGTGAACCATGTATTGGCCACCATCAAATCACTTGCCTAATAGAAATCTAGAATGTCCTTTCTCTTCTTTATTCTTGTTGCCCCACATATGTGGATCCAGACAGTCCTTATATCCAGTCCTGTATGTCCTGATATGAGCATTCAGATCCCTCAAAACTAACTCATGTTGTCCTGCTTTATCTAGGAGGTCCTGCATCTGTTGCCTAAATGTACCCTTTTCCTCACAATCACAATCCTGCTGTGGGGCACAGACTGACATTATCAATACTGCCCTAGCTTCACAATGGAATCTGACTGCCATGAGTCTGTCATTAAATTTGATGACATCCCTTACTGTTTTCAGAAGACTGTTCCTCACCACAATTCCTACACCATGAAGACTGTGAATCCCAAGCCAAGTGGCTTTGTTACACTGCCCTTCCTCTTTGGCTCCTAATCATACACATGATGTAGAGTCGGCTTCTTGCCATCATGTCATCCACATCCTGTCAGTGAGGCTAATTCAGTGGAGTAATCTTTAGTGCATTTTTGGCAGGTGCATTGGTTTACATCCAGCATTCCGCTCATCAGAGCTATCCCAAATAACCCAGCCTGAGCAACTGGACACTGGCCAGCCAGTAACTTATTGACCCAGGACTGCTGGGCTTTATGGCAAGCATACACTGGCCAACAGGGGAACAAAGACCTCTCCCAACATTAGCAGGAGTCCCTGGTGTAGGTTGGAGTAGGCCAAGTCCTCAACTCACTTATCATCTGCAAACAGCCATGCCCCATTCTGGCAACGTTAGTCTATATGACCATAGGTTCATAGGCTGGTATTAGGCTATCAGCCCTAGGGCCTATACAAGCCTAGCCATAACAATTCCCTGGCTACTTCTTCCCACAATATTTACTTCCCTGGACCCCTGTCTAGCAGGACGACTGACGTGATCCCCGGTGTAAATTTCCTATCTCCCATCCAGTCGTTAAGTTCCTTTTGAAGAGGGCCAAGGAGGCGCTCACCTTGACATGTATGGGCAGTCTATTCCAGAGTATGGGGAGTCTCTGGGTCAGGAACCTATCCCTCAAGCATGTTTTGTTCATTGTGATAACAAGGTTTAGGTCCCTGGAGCGTGTGGCTCTGATGGATTGGGATTTCTTCAAATGTAGCATGTCCAACAGCTCTGGGTTTGACATGGCCTTGTATGTTAAGCAGAGATTGCCTCTGAGTAGACGATATGTGACAGAGCATAGCTGGAGTTGTTTTAGTCCGTCAGCATAGAACATCTTCTTTAGGCCTGTGATTCTTTTAGTGAGGTGTTTCTGCGGCCTTTCCAGTTGTTGCAGATGTCTTGTGAGGTACATACCAAACGGGGCATTGTACTCTATGATGGGTTTAATGAGGGATGAGTACAGTGGGACACTGACCTCCTTTTTTTCTGGATGAAAAGCCCTTAGTGATGAGGTGTGCCACATAGAAGGATTTCCTGACTGTTGTGGCGATGTGGTTGTCGAAGGTGAGACCACTGTCCACCTGTGTTCCTAAGTCTCTTATCACACTTTCGGTGTTTAGTGTACTGCCACCTATGTGGTAATTCACGGGTACATGTTTTTTCCCAAAGGGGATAACTAGACACTTCTTGGCATTGAGCTTGAGCCCATGGCTCTGGCACCAAGCATCTGTTTCTGTAAGGCCCTTCTGTAGAATATCCACATCATTTGGGAATTCAATAATGGCTCCCAGTTTGCAGTCATCTGTGAACTTTGATAGCCAGAGTCCCTTAGCATTGGCCTGTACTTCAGAGAAGTAGATGCCAAATAAGAGAGGTCCCAGGACTGAACCCTGAGGTACTCCACTTGTCATTTGTCGGGAGCTGGGTTTGGAGTTCGCTACTTTTACAGTGTGGGTTTTGTCAGTAAGCCAGTTGGCAACTCATCGAGTGATATAGGGATTTATGCCCAGCTTAGTAAGTTTATCTATGATTCCACAGTGGAGGATGGTGTTGAAGGCCTTGGCGAGGTCAAGATAGGCTGTGTGGACTGCATTACCCTCGTCCACAGCTCTGGACGGATCTGAATAAGTTGATCAGGTTCAGGAGACACGATCGGCCCTTCACGAACCCAAACTGGGAGGAGTCCAGTGTTTGAAGGTTGCCAATGTCTTTGTTTATAAGTTCCATGATAATACGTTCCTTGGCCTTGCAGATCAGGCTCGTCAGACTGATGGGACGGTAGTTCCTAGGATCCAAGGTGGATCCCCCCTTGTGGAGTGGGATAACTGTAGCCGTGCACCACTCAGTGGGCACGAAGCCTGAAGTGAGGCTATGATTAAACATGACACTTAGGTGAGGTGCCAGTTCATTTTGTAGTTCATGTAGTACACAGCCTGGAGATGTCATTTGGTCCCATGAATGCCGTATTCTTAGCTTTGGAGAGTGCGGTTTTTACCTGTGTGGCCGTGACTACCGGAATTTCGCAATCTTTCTGTATCGAGATGGATGGGCCATTAGGAAGTGAGGGGGGCTGAAGTTGGCACTGAATCAATCTGCCAGGATATTGGCAATGTCCTTTGGATCAGTATATTTAATGCCATTCTGTTGTAGCTCAGAGCAGATGTGAGCATTACCATTTAGATTCTTGACATAGCTATAGAATGCCTTGTGGTTGTCTTTGGAATCTTTGTCAATTTTATTTTCATAACTAGCTTTGGAGGATTTTATGAGGGATCTCAGCTTCTTACTGAGGCTGGTAAGGGAGTTTTTTGCATCCTGGAATTTTCCTCTTTTTTGCAACAGTTTCTTCCTTCTGTTGTATCGTTTGTTTATGACAGGGGACCACCAGATTGGCTTCCTTTTTTTTGGAGGAGAGCGTCTTGGTTCTTTTTGGAATGGCACGATTCACGCACAAGTGGATGTGCTTGTACAGTGCTTTAGTGCAGGATTCTGCAGTCAAAATTTCAGTTCCTGTCAGCACGGGTGTCATGAAGTTTGTCACTTCTGACTTGAATAGCATGAAGTTGGCCGTTGAGAAGTTTTGTACAGATGTTTTCTTACTGGGGGGTGGGGGTGGGATGTGGATGTCAAAGGTGATTAGCTTATGGTCAGACCTAACCAATGAGGGGGTGACCCCTGGTTTGGGGCATCGATTTCCTATGTTGGTAAGACCAGGTCCAGGATATTGGAGCCCCTGGTGGGACTATGGATTAGTTGATCTAGGGCGTTGGAATTTATGAATTCCAAGAATCATTGGGCAAAGGTGCTGGTACATGAGTAGTTTTCACAGTTAATGGCAGGGTAGTTGAAATCACCCAGTATTACGGTGTTTGGTTGTATCTTAATATTTTCCAGTATGTTTAGAAAGTTGTAGTGAGAATCTTGGGGCATGATGGGGGATCTGTAGCAAGCTACAATTTGGATTGCAGTCTTACCTAGTGTTAGTTGCACATGGAGAATTTCAGATGCATTGTGCTGGGCAACTAGCCTGGAGGTGTGAATATCCTTGGTGAATATGGACACTCCTCCATTTTTAGTGTTTCGGTCCTAGTTTGGTGGCCGAAAAGTGTGGTAAGAGTTGCAGCCTGGTATCGCAGGGGTGCTCTCTGGACCCTTAAACCAGGTCTCAGTTACTGTACAGATATCAATGTTCTCCACTTTTAGGAGTGCCTCCAGAGAGTGCATTTTGAGGTTTAGACTTCCAGCATTGAGTAGAATTACCTTTAGATTTTGCATACTTGTACGTGTTATGGTGGTGGTTTTGTCCTTTGAGCCTTGCCTAAAAAAAAGGCACTATAGATGTGGCAAGAGCCTTAGCCAGTAACCTGAATCCCAGGGGCGACAGGTGCAGACCATCTCTGACAAAACATCGCGGTTTGTCGATCATGTGGACCCCCTTTGAATGACACCAGAAGCTTAGCCAATTGTTGAAGCCAATCATTTTGTCCTTATACTGTGGTATCATTCTGGAACTGCAGTGGTGGTGCTGCGGTAGCGTTGTCACCTCACAGTAAGATGTTGTCCTGTTTGATTCTCAGCTAAAGCGTCTTCTGTGTGGAGACATGCGTGAATGGGCGTACCTTCATTGAAGGTCGTACATCAGGGCTGGCAACTCGGCACATAATAATCTACTGCCAATTATTAGCGGACCGGAGATCCGCTGTGGCGACCCCTAACCGGGAAAAGTCGAAAGACACAACAACTGTGGTATCATTCTGGGCTAAGGCAGGATGCTACTCAGGGCTAGGGTCATACCTGCCTGGGCCACATGATCCGAGAGCTCTTCCATGTCTCTTTTCATGTAGTCCAGGGAGGTACTTCTCAAGTCATTCATTTCAACATGGACAATGACAGAGTCATATTTGTACTTGTTGTGGAGTGACTTGAATGCATGCGTTATGTGGCGGATCCTGGCACACGACCGGCAGCTGACTGTAATTGTCTCTTTGTTCAGCCTGGTGAGTGGGACATCAGTGTGCCTGTCTATACAGCCACCTATGACTAAAGTGGTGGGTACGTTGTCTTGCCTTAGAGGCTGTTGTTGGGTGGCACACTGGTGTCGTGAGCTATGTGATACTTTGGTTGTGACTGGCGTTTGTTTGCATTTCAGCTTCAGAGGTCCTTGTTGCTTGGGCAGATTAATGTTAAGGACCTCCGCATATGTGAGTTTAGTGTTGCTATGTGTGGGTGTTGATAGTGAGTGTTTTGAAGGGCTATGTGCTGCTTAAGGTGTAGTGCGGGTGTTAACCTTCTCCTCTTGATTGTCTAGCACAATCTTGGCTGGAGAGAGCTTTGCTTCCCGTTTGCCTATGTAAGTGCATCTGTCGCAGGTTGTAGTGTTGGGTGGTAAGAGGAGAGGGTTGTCTGTGTACATGAGGCAATTGCTGCATTGCCCCAATATGACCAGATTCACCAGGTGGACAGGAAAAATCACCAGCAGCTGACCCCTGGACATACCTGGTTAGGTGCTTTTTTTTTTTTTTGTAAAGTACAACAGCTGTTTTCCCTTACCTTGGCAAGGTACTTTGCAATTATAGGCTGTTTAGTGCCTACAATTAATTTCTCCTTATTAACAAGGAGAGTTGAGTGCCTGCATCAGTTTAAGGCTTCCTAGTGCTTTCCAGCAGGTTTTAGAGCAAGTGCTAGTCACAGGGACTCCAACCAGAAAGAGTTGGGAATCAATGCACTCTGCTCCTGCTCTCACAAGGATCAGAATATAAGCACAGATTCCAAGCTGTCACATATAAAGCAGTTATTAAGCTTTTTGTGATCAGGAGTCTCCAGGAAATAATGTAACTGCACTCCTTCTCTTACCAGGAGAAAACAGAGACACTAATCCCAAGATGGCTACCGAGAGGCAGAATGTGGGCTCTTCAATAACTGGTGGTCCTGCAATAGATGCTTAAAGGTAAGATGAAAAAAATGGTATATCCTAAACACTGCAGTTTGCACAAGTTTTAGTGGAGAGTCACTATTTTTAAAACAGCAAGATAGATTGAAAGGGGGTGGTCACTTTTGTATTCTGGTACTATGGAATACAGTAGGATGGCCAATAAATGTAAATAGTTGAAGGGCAGTGATTTCACCATCATCATCTTTCGGCTGTTCCCGTTAGGGGTCGCCACAGCGGATCATCTGTTGCCATTTCTTCCTGTCCTCTGCATCTTGCTCTGTCACACCAACCACCTGCATGTCCTCTCTCACCACACCCATAAATCTTATCTTAGGCCTTCCTCTTTTCCTGTTACCTGGTATCTTCATCCTTAGCATACTTTTCCCAATATACTCAGCATCCCTCCTCAGCACATGTCCAAACCAACGTAATCTTGCCTCTCTGGCTTTGTCTCCAAACCTTCCAAACTGGGCTGACCCTCTAATATACTTATTCCTAATCCTGTCCATCCTCGTCACACCCAGTGCAAATCTTAACATCTTTAATTCTGCCACATCCAGCTCTAACTCATGCCTTTTTGTCAATGCCACTGTCTCCATCCCATATAACATAGCTGGTCTCACTACCCACTTGTAGACCTTCTCTTTCACTCTTACTGGTACTCGTCTGTCACAAATCACTCCTGACACTCTTCTCCACCCACTCCATCCTGTCTGTACTCTCTTCTTCACCTCTCTTCCACACTCACCATTACTCTGAACTACTAATCCCAAGTATTTTACCCTCATACACATCCTGCACCACTCTCACATACTTCTCTGACACTCCTGACCTCCTCATACAATACCACAACTCCTCTCTAGGCACCCTGTCATATGCTTTTTCTAAGTCTACAAAAACACAATGCAACTCCTTCTGACCTTCTCTGTACTTCTCTCTCAACAATCTCAGAGCAAACATCGCATCTGTAGTGCTCTTTCCCGGCATGAAACCATACTGCTGATTACTAATCATCACGTCCCTTCTTAACCTTTCACCAAATCAGAAAAAAATTTCCACAGTCAAGTGGTTAGTCCTAACAAAGTGTGCAGTCTATGATCCCTGCTCTTCTGCCTAGGAGGATAGTGTACATCACATCATGTCTACGTGGTTGGTCTACAACTCTTCCGCCATCTAGTCTGTGCTGCTGCCTATGACTCCATTCAATTTTGGGTGTAACCTTTTGGCATACCTGTCAAGTTCACCTCTGTGGTGGAAACACTCAGTATGTTTTTAAGAAGTGGGAGGAACCCCAAATAAAGACACAGCAAGTACATGCAAAAATCACAAAGGTAGTGGCTAAAGATCAGGATCAAACCAAATACCTTGTGCTTCCGTAGCGGCACCTTCACCATTATGGCAAATGTGTATATAAAAAAGAAATTACACCAACAAAAGACAGACTGTTCAACCCGTGACAGTTTTCCAATGGCACTAAACACTGTTTTTAACCTTAAAGTACTTGTAAAGCAAAGTATCTCTAGTCCATTGATGCACTTTTTTCAAATTTCCATCCTATCCCCTCATATCATTCCTTACAGAGAGTTAGAATGTACAAGCCATGAGGTACTTCAGCTTCTGTCAGGAAAGACGCTTTAGTATCAGTGGAGAGCAACTTCCATTACTTATGACAAATGCCACCCAGAAGCAATTTAATGATATCAGGAAGCATACGGACATATGGAAGCATTAGGAAGATTCAAAATGTCCAACTGCTCATCACTCAAACAGTTTTGGGCACTATGCCTGCAGGACAGGGCATGAATCCAACTTGTGGAAAACACGTTTGTACTTCATCTTTAACTTTTTCACAAGCTATGCTTTTTCAATTAACTTCTTTTTTTCATCATAAAACAGAAGTCACTTTAAAGTACATCTTCATGGTTGCCATTGTAGACAGTTCAGAATGTTAAGACTCAGAAAGGCAATATCAGAATATGGAAAGGTCAGAATGCAGACAGATGTAAGTTGCTATAAGGAGTTGGGTGTGCATATGTGTGAGTGCTGGTGAGCTAGGGTTAGGTAAGGGGATTGCTTTAGCGTTCTGCATGCTTATTGGTGGGTGTGTTTGGCTGAACTTGTCTTGTGTAGCAGTAGTGTTATGAAAATTATTTTTGTAAGGTAAGGTGCAAGGTTAGGGTTGGGGAAGGGGCGAGGTTAACTCTAATTCTATCCCTGCACCTTATCTTAGATAAATGTTTTCCGTATCAATCACTATTCAAACAACCCACATCCTATGGTATTGCGATAGCTTACGGTACTTTGTTTGCTTTATTTTACTGTAATTCTAGTACAAACTAATCTCAGATAAGGAATGTCTTTTTTTTTGTAATTAATTTAATGAGGGCTTCGGTGTTTTTCCATCAGTATTTTGAATTCTACTATCTTGTTGGGGATACGTTACAACTGTCGCATTTTGATGTGTCTGTATTTTTAAATATACTCATCCTGATATATCTCTGCAGTGTTCTAGTTACCACCCCCCTAGTTCAATAGAAAGAAAAGATTTCAGACTCTACAAATTAGCTGATCCTACAATAATACCATCAACCTCCTCTAAGTCAGATATTGCATAGTATACTAACTTCAGCATTTTCCTTTTGCCTTTCCTACATGTCCAAGGATTTCTGCTAACAGATGCTGGCCTTCTGTAACCACATATTTGATGGTATACTCAGGTTTCAGACAAAGGCATTCATGCTGACTCACTGTAGGCTGGGACACTGCACATCTACTGCATCTTCAGAAGCACGTTCTGCATCACTGTTAAGCCCCCCCCCCCCCCCCCCGTTTCACCTACAGTATAGGTTATAGACTTAGTAACTAAAGTATATCATAAGTGCCCTATCAAGGCAGTCTTTCCACTTTAGAGGCTGTAAGCAGCTGCTGCATTTATTTAGTGCTGAACTTCTCAGCCATGTAAGTCATTTCTTTGACTGGTGCCTCCACTGTCTCTACATAATCTTTGGGGTTGCCCATGAACATTCATCCATGTTAGAATAAATGCTTCTTTCTAAGTTTCACAGGATTTCTTTGTCATACCAATTACTGTAGTATCAGTTATGTGAGGGCATGCCATATTCCAGGGGATTTCAACCTAGATTGGTTCACCTGTATATCAGAACCACCAAGTAATCTAATAAAGCTCCATGGCTACCAGCAGCTAGTCCAAATTCCAACTAGATGTGATAAAAAATCTAAAAGGGAATCCATCCTTGACTGGGTCCTAACTAACAACCCCACATTGTACCCCCACACAGGCAATCTCACAGACACCTTAAGTGACCACAACATAATATACCTTATACGTAGTTGAACAAGCATATGCAAAACCACTAACTATAAATCCATTAGAAACAAAAAGAAATTCTCTCCAGAGGTCCTCAATACTTTACTCTGTAACTGTGACTGGACCCCCCCCCCTCCAAAAAACCCTCCCACTTGACCAGGCTGTAGCATATTTCTACAACACCTAGACACTGTCGCTCCATTGCACAAAATCAAGGTTAGAACCTCTACAAACTCCTGCCTCAGTAAAGAAACCAAACAAATCCTCAAGTCCAGAGACACTGCCTGGCTTTACTATAAAAAAAAGTACAGTTGTGTACCTACCATAAATGTAGATGTTCGAGTGTATTCACTGTTGAGGTCATTACTCTTGGGTTATCCTGCTGGCAGGCTACCCGCAGTCGGCCAGATTCCAAAGTCTAGGTCCGGCATCGGTTGCTGTCGCCTCTTCCCTGACATCAGTGCGCCAGGGGTATAAAAGATGCAGTCAATGCCATTTTCTTCAGTTTTTCTTGCCCCAGATGTCAGGTGCCCCCAAATTGGTAGGCTGAAAAATATGCCAATAAAAATGCATGCACAAAAATAACATTTCCTTCATCTAAAAGCAAATACACCAAAAAGGTTGTATAGGATGGAGAAGTGCAGATAAGTCCCAGCAAAGAAAAGGGGGATGGTGGGTGGGTAACCTGGACTGCAACAGTGAATACACTCGAACATCTACATTTATGGTAGGTACACAACTGTACTATGTTCATCGTGTTTCACTGTTGCAGTCATTACTCTTGGGTTGAATCCCAAAGCTGAGGTAGGGTGGCTGGTCTAAATAGGATTTGGAGAGGCTATGAGGCCCTGCAGAACTGCAGTGGCAAAGCCTGCTCTGGACTTGCAATAAAGAGGTAAGTGGTAGTGCTTTGTGAAGGTGTGCACTGAACTCCAAGTTGCAGCCTCTAAGATATCTTTGGTTGGTACTCCTCTGAGGAAGGCTGCTGAGGTGGCTGTTGCTCTTGTGAAATGAGGCCTAATCTCCTTAGGCACTGATTTGCCATGTTGGAGATAGCAGAAACGGATGCAATGGCCTATCCATTTAGAAATAGTCTGTTTTGAGATCGCCTTTCCTTGTGAACCTGCAGCATATGACACTAAAAGTTGCTCAGTCTTTCTGAAAGCTTTAGTTCTGTCCAAGTAGAATCTTAGCTGCCTGTGTATGTCCAAAGAATGCAGAATTTTTTCACCCTTGTTTTGTGGATTAGGATAAAAGGTTGGCAAGTGGATGGCTTGGTTGAGGGCCACACTGGACACCACCTTAGGCATAAATGTAGGGTTCGTCCACAGAGAAACGCTGTCTGGATGGAAAATAATGAAAGGTTCCACAGCCATGAGTGCTTGTAGCTCTGAGACTCGTCTTGCAGAGGTTATTGCTAGGAGCAGAGCTGTTTTCCAGGATAAGAATTTTATATCTGCTGTTGATGCAGGCTCGGAAGGAGGTAGTGTGAGTTTTTCCAAGACATAATTGAGGTCCCATGTCGGAATTGGTGCTCTCCTTGGAGGCCTAATGTTTTTGGCCCCTCTGAGGTACTGCCTTAGTAAAGGATGAGAAAAAATAGGTGGTTCGGTATTGCAATGGGCTGAAATGGCAGAGGCATGAATCTTAATAGATGAGAAAGAAAGGCCTTTGTTTAGCATCTCAGTTAGGTATTGCAAAATCTGAGGGATATTTGGTACACTTGTGTCTATGCCTTGTTCCTGGTTCCAAGCAGAGAATCTCTTCCATTTTTCTGCAAAGATTTTCTGGTACTGGGCCTTCTGGCCTCCAAGATAACGTCCGTAACAGCTTTTGTAAGTGGTGTGCTCTGAATGGCTACATTATTCGCCATGCTGCCAGATTTAAGGTCTTGAGTTGGCTGTGCAGGATATGACTGTTTTGTTGGGTCAGCAACTGAGAAGTTTGAGGCAATATCCATGCTGGACCTTGAGACAAGCTCTTCAGGATTGGGTACCAGTGCTGGCGTGGCCAGTCTGGTGCAATTAGGATCATGTTTGGCCTCTCTTGTCTGACCTTTAGGAGTACCCTGGGAAGGAGAGGGAGTGAGGGAAAGGCATATACTGTTAGATTTTTCCAGCTGAAGGATAGGGCATCCACTTTCCATGCTTGTTTGTGATAAATCCTTGTGCAAAATCTCTGTAATTGGCAGTTGTGAGGGGAGACAAATAGATCTATGTCTGGGCATCCCTATCTCCTTATTGTCATGCTGAAGACTTGTGGATCCAGTTTCCATTCGTGGGGATCCATGAGGTTTCTGCTTAGTTCGTCTGCCAGTGTGTTTGTTTTTCCTGGCAGGAATTGTGCTTGCAAGTGTACTTGAGATGCCAATGCTGTGTCCCATAGGGTCATTGCTTGTCTGCAGAGGGGGTAGGAATGTGTACCTCCTTGCTTGTTTATGTACCACATAACCGTAGTGTTGTCTGTATTTATCAGTAATTGTTCTGGATGAAGCAGGTCCTTGAAAGCTGTCAGGGCATTTTGAACAGCTAGCATCTCTTTTTGATTGATATGAAGATACATCTGGTTTGCAGGCCATGTGCCCTGAATACATTTTCCTGCCATATGGGCTCCCCAAGCATAGTCTGATGCGTCCATTGTCAGTGTCTGTCTGGCTGTGGGTAAAGTGAATGGCAGACCCCTGTTGTGGTGGCAGGCTTCTGCCTACCATCGAAACTCCTGTTACAGGCAGGGGATGAGTGCAATTACTGTCTCCAGGCTGTGGCAATGCTGAGTCCAAACACTTTTTAGATACCATTGTAGTTTCCTCATATGCAGTCTGGCATATGGAATTAGTAGAATGCAGGATGCCATGAAACTCAAGGCCTGCAGGATTTTCCTTGCAGATAAGTGGGTTTTTGTTGCCAAACTCTCGAAGTAAGTAGTCAGTTGCTTTTGTTTGTCTGGCATGAGATAAGCCATCTGGGCAGTTGTATTCAGGCTTGCACCCAGGAATATTATCTCTTGAGAGGGCACTAGTTTTGATTTCTTTTCATTTACTGTACCCTAGGCCAATTAGTAATCTTTTTACAAATGCCAGATGTTTTAGAAGAATGTCTTTGTTCTCTGCTTGAATTAGGCAGTCATCCAAGTAGGGCTATATCTGAATTCCTAGGAAAAGTCTGGAGTAAAATCCTTACCCCTGCTCTTGTTGCGGTACTTGCTGAATGGCCCTCATGTCCATGAGAGCTGAAATTTGTTTTTGTGCCTCTGCCCATTGATTGTGTGGCAGGTCTGGCATACCGTTTGACCTTGGTAGAGTGTGGAAATGGAACCTGTAGCCTTGGGACACTATGTTCAGGATCCATTTGTCTTGGGTAACCCTTTGCCAATTTGTGGAGAAAAGTGCTAGTTTCCCCCCTAAGGGGGCTGCTAAAAGAAAAGTGCTTGGATCTGGTAGAGGAAAGTCATTGGGACTGTTTCCTGTAAGGTTGTGATTTGTCTTCTCCACTTTTGGAGGTAGGAGCACCCCATTGTTTAGGCCTGTATGAGCCTTGGGGCTGACCTCTGCCTCTGGGACCCTGTATCTGCCTCTTTGTGGTCTGTCTGACACTGGAAAGGACCAATTTTTAGAAGGTCAGTTTCTGCTAAACCTGGGTGGCTGTACCTGTAAGAAATCCTTGACTGTCTGCATGGATTTTGCTTTATCCTCCATTTTTTCAATACCTCTTCTGCTTTAGAAACAAACAAAGTATCATGCTGTAATGGTGCATCTAATAATTTTGCTTTAACATGATCAAGCAGATTTTGTTCCTTTAACCAAGCATGCCTTCTAATAACAGAACCTGTAACAGTGGCCCTGCAGGAGGCCTCCAGTGAATAATAACCACATTGCAAAGTATGCTTTCCCACTTGTTCAGCTGCATGCAACATATCCTGCAATTCCTTGTTTTCTGAACATTCAGTATTTGTCAACGTTTTCTGTTTAAGCAGTGACATTAAATATTGCTGATATTTAAGCATATGAAACTGACAATTTAAGGCCCTTATAGCCAGGGTAGCAGAAGTGTAGACTTTTTTCCCCCCATCTGTCTAGAGCCCTGGAATCCCTATCAGAGGGGACAGGGTTTTTTGCAGTGGAAGCTTTAACCCCCTTGGGACCTTGTGATATAGTTTCTGGGTCAGCAGCGGGGTTTTTATACAGGAATTTGTGAGAATCCGGAACCCTGTAGTACCTGTCTGGCTTAGCAGGTGCAGGGGGTAGAGAGTCTGGGGACAGGCTGGAATCTGAGAATACATTGTCCACAATGTCTAGTACATGTGGAATAGCAAGGGGTCTGTGCTGAGGAAGTAGCAGAAAGTCTCCGAGCCTTTTCTTAGATTCAGAATAATCCTGGCTCTCCCAGTGGTATGCAGGGTTTCCCCAAAAGAATAATCCTCAGGAGGAGAGGCTGAAGGAATAGATTCTTCAGCATCAGAATCCTCATAGGAAAGCATGGAGTAATCTTGTTCAGAAGAGGAATCAGAGGAAATAGAAACATGATCAGAAGAATCATACTCTGTCTCTTGCCTAGGCCTCTTATCAGGAGGGGGATGGGAACCCCTGATCAAAGTAATTAGGTCTTCGGCCATTTTGAGCATCTGTTTTTTTAGGCATGGTAGTCTGAAAAGGAGAATGCTGTGCTTGTTTATTTGTCTTTATTGCTGCTTTAGTCTTTGTCTTTGAAACTGAGGATGGCTTTATATATAGTTGCGTAGGTCTGAAGACACCCTCAGAAGCCGATGCCTGCTCAGCGGCTCTGGACCCATCTGAGGGAATGACTTCCGAGTGTCCAATACCTTGAGTATCCAGAGGCCCAGTCGGCTCCACGTGGGAGCTGGAAGCGGCCTGTGGTTCTGAGGTAGTGGGCACCAGGGGCTGCGAAAGCACCTCACTGAGAACGGCAAACTAGCGACTGGCCTAGAAGAGGCTTTGTCATCGGTTTTGGACCTCAGATGCCTATCCTTTTCCTTATCCTTGCGTTTTTTGTAAACTGCGGTTGTCGGCTTATCCGACAGCATTATATAGTTAAATCTTCGGCCAAAGTAATGAAAAGCAAAGTCAAACCGACGCTTGATAGTGCATTGGTTAAATCTAGCACAAAACCGACAGCTAGCAACGTTGTGATCAGGGCCTAGGCAAGGAATACAGTAAGAGTGAAAATCCTTATGAGGTATTTGCTTCCCACAAGACAATTGCTAACTTTTTCTGACATCAGTCTGGAGCAAGAAAAAAGTTTCCCCAATGGGGTACTTAGCTTTAATGAAGACTTCGGATCTGAAATTCTGATCTGAAAATCTCAAGAGTCGGCTGACCGGCACTTGCGAACTGCTTTTGCTTCAGGCACCGAGCGGCAAGAAAGACTGAAGAAAACGGCGTTGGCTGCTACTTTTATACCCCTGGCGCACTGACGTCAGAGAAGAGGTGACAGCAGCCGACGCCGGACCTAGACTTTGGAATCTGGCCGACTGCGGGTAGCCTGCCAGCAGGATAACCCAAGAGTAATGACTGCAACAGTGAAACACGATGAACATCAAAGAAACACAAGGCCTAACTAAGTACCAAGAACTGTGCAACCGTGCAAAAAAATGCCTACTACATAACATTACAAACTAAATAGGTTCATAGGCAAGTACTAGGCTATCTGCTCAAGGGCATCTATAAGCCTAGCCAGAATGTGTTGGCTTTCGTCACCCCCTTAGATTAGTTTCCTGTGCCTCTGTCCAGCAGAGCCATTAGTTCCCTGTGCCTCTGTCCAGCAGAGTCACTGCAGTGATCCCCAGGGTAAATTTTCTGTTTCCCATCCACTCGTCAAGGTTTCTCTTGAAGATGGTTAGTGAGGGGCTCTGCCTAATGTAGATTGGAATCCTGTTCCAAAGCACGGGGAGTCTCTGGGACAGGAATCGATCCCACCAGCATGTCCTATTTATCATTGTGGTGAGGTTTAGATCCCTAGAGCGTGTGGCTCTTGGGGATTTGCTTTTTTTTTTAGGTGGAGCATGTCCATCAATTCTGGGTTGGACATGGCCTTGTATGTCAGGCAGAGATCACCTCTGAGTAAGCAGTATGCAACCGAGTACAGCTGGAGTTTCTTCAGTCGGGCTGCATAGGGCATCAGTTTGAGGCTAGTAATCCTCTTGGTGAGGTACTTCTGTGGTCTTTCCAGCTGTTGTAGGTGTCTTGTTAGGTACATCCCAAACGGGGCATTGCACTCTATGACGGGTATGATGAGTGATGAGTAGAGGGGCACAATAACCTCTTTTGTTCTAGATGTGAACCCTTTTGTGATTAGGTGGACCACATAGAAGGATTTTTTAACCACCTTGGCAATATGATTATCAAAGGAGAGATTACTATCTACTTGGGTCCCCAGATCCATTATTACATTTTCTGTATTTAGGGGACTACCACCTATGTGGTAGTTCGTGGGTACTTTGTTTTTTCCAAAGGGGATGACTACGCACTTTTTGGCATTTAGCTTGAGGCCATGATTTTGACACCAGGTAGCCTTCTTAGTGAGACCCTTCTGGAGGATGCCTATATCAGCTGGAGAGTCAATTATGGCCCCCAGTTTGCAATCGTCTGTGAACTTGGTCAGCCATAGTCCTCCTGTGCCTGCCTGTACCTCTGAGAAGTATATACTGAACAGAAGGGGTCCCAGGACTGAGCCCTGGGGGATGCCACTTGTAACCGGTTTAGAGTCGGACCTAGAGCCTGCAACTCTCACCGTGTGGATTATATCTGTGAGCCAACTGGCAACCCATCTCGTGACGTAAGGGTTTATGTTCTGGCTGGTAAGCTTGTCTAGAATACCACAACGAGGAATGGTGTTGAAAGCCTTTGCGAGGTCTAGGTAGGCTGCGTGGACCTCCTTTCTCTCATCTAAAGCCTTGGTAACTGTCTCAAAGAAGTCCACCAGGTTTAGGAGGCATGATCTGCCCTTAACAAAGCCAAACTGGGTAGGGTCCAATGTTTGGAGGTTCCCAATGTCTCTGTTAATGAGTTCCATGATGATGTGCTCCATAGCCTTGCAGACTAGGCTAGTCAGGCTTATAGGACGATAGTTCCCGGGGTCCAGTGTGGCTCCACCTTTGTGGAGTGGGATAACTGTTGCTGTGCGCCACTCTATGGGTAAATAGCCTATAGA
Source organism: Protopterus annectens (assembly GCF_019279795.1). Taxonomy (NCBI): domain Eukaryota; kingdom Metazoa; phylum Chordata; order Ceratodontiformes; family Protopteridae; genus Protopterus; species Protopterus annectens. Next base: position 1,725,610,358 of record NC_056726.1, read on the forward strand.
GAGGCTGAGTTTGAAGTGTGTGTGTTTAGGTGAGGGGTTAGTTCATTTTGGAGCGCGTGTAAGACACAGCCTGGGACACCGTCCGGTCCCATTAAAGCTGTGATTTTGGCTTTGGATAGGGCTGTTTTATCCTGTGTGTCAGTGAATGCCGGGGCTCTACATTCTTCTGGTATGGTTATGGGCCCTTTAGTGGGTGAGAGGGGGGTGAATTTTGCACTAAACCTGTCTGCCAGAATGTTGCCAATATCAGTCGGTTCAGTGTATTTTGTGCCACTCTGCAGTAACTCAGAGCAGATCTGAGAGTTTCCACTTAGGTTCTTGACACAGCTAAAGAACGCTTTGTGGTTATCTTTGGAGTCCTTGGCAATTTTTCTTTCAAAGCTAGCCTTGGACGATTTTATGAGGGATCATACTTTCTTGCTGATACTGATCAGGGATGTCTTTCCTTCTTGGGATTTTACTCTTTTCTGTAATAGTTTCCTCCTTCTATTGTACAGCTTGTTTATGGCAGGGGTCCACCAGACTGGTTTCCTTTTCTTGGAGGAGTGATTCTTGGTTTTGCTTGTGATAGCACGATCTATGCATTCTTGCAGGTGCTCACAGAGTGCCTCTGTAAACATTTCAGCAGCTTGGACAGCATTGGGGGCTGTGAACCTTTCCACCTTGGTCTTAAATAATGTGAAGTTTGCTTTTGAAAAGTTTTTCACGGTGGTTTCTTTGACTGGGGGTGGGGGGCGGTATGTAGATATCCAGAGTGATTAGTCTATGGTCTGATCTAACCAGCGAGGGGTTGACCTCCGGTGTGGAACACCGGTCGCCCATGTTGGTGATGACCAGGTCCAATATGTTGTCACCTCTGGTGGGGGGTGTTGACCAGTTGATCCAGGGAGTTCGAGTTTATAAATTCTAGGAAGCGCTGGGCAAGGGAATTAGTACTTGTGTAGTTCTCCCAGTTAATGTTTGGGTAATTGAAATTACCCAATATTAGGGTATTTGGTAGGACCCTCATATTTTCCAGTGTCTCCAGAAACGCGGAATGGGGGTCCTGGGTCATGGCGGGTGATCTGTAGCAAGCTACAATTTGAATTGCAGTTTTGCCCATTGTTAATTGCACATGGATGATCTCTGAGGCATCGTGCTGTGCCAGTAACCTGGAGGTGTGGGTATCCTTAATGAGTATGGACACACACCCTCCTTTTGTGTTTCGGTCCGTGTTTTGTGGCCGAAAAGTATGTTATGAGTTATAGCCTGGTAGTGCTGGGGTGCTCTCTGGAGCCTTAAACCAGGTTTCTATTACTGCACAGATATCGATGTTCTCCATACTGAGGTGTGCCTCGAGTGAATGTATTTTGAGGTTTAGACTTCTGGCGTTGAGTAGCATTACCCTCAGTTTTTTGTTACTTGTGCTATTTACGGTGGTGGGTTTGTCTTTTGAACCTTGCCTAAAAAAAGGCATTATGGGGGTGGCAAAAGCCTTGGCCAGTATTCGAAAGCCTAAGGGTGACAGGTGCAAGCCATCGCTTGTGAAGCAATGTGGCTTGTCGAGCATGTCATCCCAGGTGGACAGACACTGGATCCCCTTTGAATGACATCAGAAACTTAGCCAATTGTTGAAATTGATCATAGGTTCATAGGTTCATAGGTTGGTACTAGGCTATCAGCCCTAGGGCCTATACAAGCCTAGCCATAACAATTCCCTGGCTATTTCTTCCCACGTTATTTACTTTCCTGGACCCCTGTCTAGCAGGGCGACTGACGTGATCCCTGGGGTGAATTTCCTTTCTCCCATCCAATCGTCAAGGTTCCTCTTGAAGAGGTCCAAAGAGGCACTCTGCTTGACATGTATGGGCAATCTATTCCAGAGTCTGGGGAGTCTCTGGGTCAGGAACCTATCCCTCCAGCATGTTTTGTTTATTGTGATGACAAGGTTTAGATCCCTGGAGCATAGCTCTGAGGGATTGGGATTTCTTTAAGTGTAGCATGTCCAACAGCTCTGGGTTTGACATGGCCTTGTATGTTAAGCAGAGATCGCCTCTGAGTAGACGATATGCAACAGAGTATAGCTGGAGTTTTTTAAGGTGGTCAGCGTAGGGCATCTGCTTTAGGGCTGTGATTCTTTTAGTGAGGTATTTCTGAGGCCTTTCCAGTTGTTGCAGATGTCTTGAGAGGTACATACCAAATGGGGCATTGTATTCTATAATGGGTCTAATGAGGGATGAGTACAGTGGGACAATGACCTCCTTTTTTCTGGATGAAAAGCCCTTCGTGATGAGGTGTGCCACATAGAAGGATTTTCTGACTGTTGTGGCGATGTGGTTATCGAAGGTGAGACCACTGTCCACCTGTGTCCCTAAGTCTCTTATCACACTTTCTGTGTTTAGTGTACTGCCAGCTATATGGTAATTCATGGATACATCTTTTTCCCCTAAAGCGATAACAATACATTTCTTGGCATTGAGCTTGAGCCCATGGCTCTGGCACCAAGCATCTGTTTCTGTAAGGCCCTTTTGTAGAGTATCCACATCATTTGGGGATTCAATAATGGCTCCCAGTTTGCAGTCATCTGCAAACTTTGTTAGCCAGACTCCCTTAGTGTTGACCTGTACTTCAGAGAAGTAGATGCCAAATAAGAGCGGCCCCAGGACTGAACCCTGAGGTACTCCACTTGTCACTTGTCTGGAGTTGGATTTAGAGTCGGCTACCTTTACAGTGTGGGTTCTATCAGTAAGCCATTTAGCAACCCATTGGGTGACATAGGGATTAATGCCCAACTTAGTAAGTTTATCTATGATTCCAGAGTGGGGGATGGTATCAAAGGCCTTGGCAAAGTCTAGATAGGCTGTGTGGACCACCTTACCCTTGTCCATGGCTCTGGAGACTAATTCAAATAAGTCAATCAGGTTCAGGAGACAAGATCGGCCCTTCACAAACCCAAACTGGGTGGGGTCCAGTGTTTGAAGGTTGCCAATGTCTTTGTTTATAAGTTCCATGATAATACGCTCCATGGCCTTGCAGATAAGGCTTGTCAGACTGATGGGACGGTAGTTTCCGGGATCTAAGGTGGATCCCCCCTTGTGGATTGGGATAACTGTAGCTCTGCGCCACTCAGTGGGCACGAAACCTGAGGTGAGGCTATGATTAAACATGACACTTAGGTGAGGTGCCAGTTCGTATTGTAGTTCATGTAGTACACAGCCCAGGATGTCATCTGGTCCCATGGATGCTGTATTCTTGGCTTTAGAGAGTGCGTTTTGTACCTGTGTGGCCGTTATTACTGGAATTTGGCAATCTTCCGGTATTGAGATGGGCCATTTAGGGGGGTGAGAGGGGGTGAAGTTGGCACTGAATCGATCTGCCAGGATATTGGCAATATCCTTTGGATCAGTATATTTAATGCCATTCTGTTTTAGCTCAGAGCAGATCTGAGCATTGCCATTTAGATTCTTGACATAGTTATAGAATGCTTTGTGGTTGTCTTTGGAATCTTTGGCAATTTTATTTTTGTAACTAGCTTTGGAGGATTTTATGAGGCATCTCAGTTTCTTACTGAGGCTAGTAAGGGAGTTTTTGCATCCTGGGATTTTCCTCTTTTCTGCAAAAGTTTCTTCCTTTTGTTGTAAAGTTTGTTTATGGCAGGGGACCAACAGATTGGCTTCCTTTTTTCGGATGAGAGCATTTTGGTTCTATTTGGGATGGCACGATTCATGCATGAGTGGATGTGCTCGTACAGTGCCTTAGTGTAGGATTCAGCAGTTGAACTTTCAGTTCCCCTGCATGGGTGTTATGAAGTTTGTCACTTCTGACTTGAGTAGCATGAAGTTGGCTTTGGAGAAGTTTTTTATGGTGGTTTCTTTACTGGGGGGTGGGAGTGGGATGTGGATGTTAAGGGTGATTAGCTTATGGTCAGACCTGACTAAAGAGGGGGTGACCATAGGTATGGAGCATTGATTTCCCATGTTGGTAATGACCAGGTCTAGGATATTGGAGCCCCTGGTGGGACTATGGATTAGTTGATCCAGGGCATTGGAATTTATGAATTCCAAGAACCGTTGCGCAAAGGTGTTGGGACATGAGTAGTTTTCCCAGTTAATGGCAGGGTAGTTAAAATCACCCAGTATTAGGGTGTTTGGTTCTATCTTAATATTTTCCAGTATGTTTAGAAAGGTGTAGTGAGAATCTTGGGGTATGGTGGGGGATCTGTAGCAAGCTACAATTTGGATTGTAGTCTTACCTAGTGTTAGTTGCATTTGGAGAATTTCAGACACATTGTGTTGGCCAACTAGCCTGCTGGTGTGAATATCCTTGGTGAATATTGACACTCCTCCACCTTTAGTGTTTCGGTCCTGGTTTGGTGGCCGAAAAGTGTGGTAAGAGTTGTAGCCTGGTACTGCAGGGGTGCTCTCTGGAGCCTTGAACCAGGTCTCAGTTACTGTACAGATATCGATGTTCTCCATTTTTAGGAGTGCCTCAAGAGAGTGCATTTTGAGGTTTAGACTTCTAGCATTGAGTAGTATTACCTTCAGATTTTGCATGCTTGTACCTGTTACGGTGGTGGTTTTGTCCTTTGAAGTTTGCCTAAAAAAGGCACTATAGGGGTGGCAAGAGCCTTAGCCAGTAACCTGAATCCCAGGGGTGACAGGTGCAGACCATATCTGGCAAAGCATCGTGGTCTGTCAATCATGTCATCCCAGGCAGACAGATACTGGATCCCCTTTGAATGACACCATAAGCTTAGCCAATTGTTGAAGTCAATCATTTTATCCTTATATTGTGGTATCATTCTGGGCGAAGGCAGGATGCTACTCAGGGCTAGGGTCATACCTGCCTGGGCCACATGATCCAAGAGCTCTTCCATGTCTCTTTTCATGTAGTCCAGGGAGGTACGTCTCAAGTCATTCACTCCAACATGGACAATGACAGATTATTTGTACTTGTTGTGGAGTGACTTGAGTGCATGCGTTATGTGGCGGATCCTGGCACCCGACAGGCAGCTGACTGTAATTTTCTTTATACTGTGATGGTTGGGTAGCGTTAGAAAAACATGCATGCATAAATGGGCATGCCTTCATTGAAGGTTGGACGTCGAGCTGGCACCTCGGCATTTCGTAAAAATCTACTGCCAGTCATTAGCGGACCGGAGTTCCGCTGTGGCGACCCCTTACCAGGAAAAAGCGAAAGACAAACAAACTGTGGCATCATTCTTGGTGAGGGCAGGATGCTGCCCGGGGTTAGGGTCATACCAGCCTGGGCTATGTGATCAGAGAGGTCTTCCATATCTCTTTTCATGTAGTCCAAGGAGGTACGTCTCAGGTCATTCACACCAACATGGACAATGACAGAGACATATTTGTACTTGTTCTGGAGTGACCTGAGTGCTTGTGTTATATGGCGGATCCTGGCGTCTGACAGGCAGCTAACTGTAACCTTCTCCTTGTCCAGCCTAGTTAATGGGACATCAGTGTCTCTGACTATAGAGTCGCCTATTACTAGTGTGTTGGGTATATTATTTTGCCTTGAGAACTGTGAGTGCGTGGCACACTGATTATGTGAAGTATGCGTTTCAAGGTTTGTGATGGGGTGTGGAGGTTGCTTGGATGTCTGCATTGGAGGTCTCTGTTGCTTTTGCAGATTTTTACTTAGAGCCTCCAAGTATGTTTTCGTGCATTTATGTGTATTATTTGCCGGTGTTGGTTTAACAGGTCTATGTGAGACTGGTGGTGTGTTGCAAGTATTTCCCTTCTCCTCTTGACTGTCAGTTCCAATATCAACACAACCCCCCAAAATTTTGGAAAAATGTAAACCAGCTACTAAAACCCACTCAAAAGGCTACCCCCAAACCAACCACCCCGACACTAAAGTTCCTATCGAAACACAATTCAACTCCCACTTTGTGAACTCAATTCTATCCTTAGTATCACAGGACAGTTCAAACCTCACTACCCCCCCCCAACACAAATAACACTAATACAAACTTTACCCTCAAAACAGTTTCCACCACTTCAATCAAAAGCATGCTCTCCAAATTAAAAACCTCATCAACAGCAGCCAACCTACTCCCCAGCTATTTCTTGAAACTCACAGCAGATGCTATTGCTATCCCAATCTCCACTCTCATAAACAGATCAGTTGTTGAAAACTATGTGCCCAAATTCTGGAAAATATCCTATGTTACACCCATACATAAAGGCGGGACCTCCACTGAACTTAATAACTACAGACTCATTGCTTTACCCTCCCCCCCCCGGCCAAAATCCTAGAAAAATCCATCCATACCCAGGTGCTAAAATATCTCCTAGACAGCAACATCCTGCCACCTACTCAGCATGGTTTCAGACCTGCCCATAGTACCACTATAGCTCTACTCTACTTCACAGACACAGTAAACCGTTTCAAAAATGAAGGCCTGCAGGTGTCAACTCTTTTTTTGGATATGTCCAAAGCATTTGACACAGTCTCACACCAAATCTTGCTAAACAAACTAAACCAATATCAAATTCCACTCTTACCTGGTTCCAAAGCTACTTAACTGACAGGTACCAAGCTGTGAAATGGGAAAATTCTCTCTCTTCTCAGCTGCCCATAACCATAGGAGTCCCACACGGTTCTATCTTAGGACCACTACTATTCACAGTCTTCACAAATGGCCTCCATACCTCCAACACAGCATGCATCTATCATTCAGTATGCAGATACTACCTTAATCTGTGCTTTGCAAAACATTCCCACCCTCCTGCAAACAACTCAACTAGCATTCTCTGACATTGAAAACTACCGTATCAAAGCCCAACTTATCCTCAATCCAAAGAAAACTCAGCTTATGATTATAAAAGTTCAACTAGAAAAGAAAAAGCAGCAAATGCACTGTGTGCAAAATTCCGTCTCTGTGTCTTGGGAATTCGCCCCTATTCAACGCTCATACCAGCCCACAACACCTTCAATGAAACCAAGCAGAAGTAAACAAAAGTTCATTGTAATGCCAACAAAGAAAGAAAGAAAGAAAGCTTATGATTATAATCAGTTCTAACAAAAACACTGATAACAGTCAATTCACTATCTACTCCACAAATGCTACTCCAATCATTCCAGTGGCATATGCTAAGCTATTGGGAATAACCATAGACTCCCACCTAATATTTGATAGTTATCTGAACTTAACTATTAAAAAGGTACATGCCAAACTGGGGTCACTCTACCGTATCAAGTCATTTCTTACCAACAACACAAGATCAGCCATTGCTCACTCCCAACCTCTATCCACCCTACTCTATGCATCTCCCATTCTGACTAATCTCAACAAAACTGAACTAAGCAAAATGGAAGCCTGCTATAACAGAATTGCCCACTTTGCTGCAAACTGCTCAAATAGAACTCAATGTACTGCTTTGAGCCAGCTCCACTGGCTTGAACTGCCCAACCTCCTACCCTACAATCAGCTCTGCCTCTGGCATTCTATCCATTTACCTTCCCAATACGTGTCCTGCCCTCACAAACCTAGTACAACATCACTCAGCCAAAAGGCCTCTTAGATCATCATGAAAACTACTACTAGAAGTCACCAACAGCTACAACAGCTTTGGAGACACACTATATAGTAGTTCAGTAGCTAAAAATGGAACTCTCTCCCCACTAGCATACAAAACACATCGTCCAAAGCCTCCTTTAAAAACCTCAATAGGCAACATCTCAAGCAAAGTTGGCAGTGCCACGACTGCTCCTCAGGCTGGTGAAAGCAGATAAGGTACACATACTAAACTTACAGTACTTGATAATAGTTTTCTCTCTTACTCACAAACACTGGCTAATCTACAATGTATGTACTGTAACTGTGTACTATGTATGTATTCTACCTATGTTCCAAATTTCAGCTGTACACCACAAATCTATTAATTACCTTTATTTTTAAATTAATATTTTCTTGTTGTTCTCTCCACTGTAACTGTTGATGTGCTGCATATCACTGTAAAAACATGTCTACTGTAATTTGTGTGTATACTGATCATGTCTAAATATCTAAATGTATCTGTAATTTTCCATGTGGAGCTTTTCTCCCTGGGTCTCTGCTGAAAAGGGGCCTTTTCTGCTCAGACAGACTCCCCTGGTTAACAAATGTAAAATAAATAAATTTGGCTCTGACTCAAACAAGACCATGGCAACAATTTCCATTATAATGTGCACCCAAAAGCAGTCACATATCTGGCCTTGTCTTAGCCTTGCAATACTTTATGCACTATTCACAACTCTTCACACAATCTTCTTTAAAAAGACAAACATTTAGAATACTGTGTTGCCTGATCTAACCAGCAACTTCTCCAGCTGTCAACAAAGCCATGTCCAACTTTCCTGTGAACTTTTAGTATTATTGTTTGCTTCTCTGCTTTTGTCATGTCATCTGTGACTTCATAACTGACTGGCTGTTTGAAAATTTCTGCTCAACATCCCAAACTGCAGTATCCAACATTTTGATTTGTGAGCATGTTACCCTCATCTTCACTATTTAACTTCAGTTGTATGACTATTTAGACATTTTCACAGCACACATTGGGTATTCATATAACAGTAACACTTGCAGTGATCCCAAGAATTCAACTTCAAAATGTTCTTTTTCTTCTGAAAATAGCATTCCATTACATTGGCCCACAATTACCTTTATTAACCTCACATGCTCAGTTCTATGTTAACTGTTTTGGCAAATACCACATCCAGCTCTCCTGTAAAAGCAGTGCAGAGAACTGGAGCCAAGCAAAGGTTCTACTGAAGATGTATTGTATTTTATTTTCATTGTATTTTATTTTCTGGGGGCAATGAAGAAAACAGCAACATACTTTACTCGTATCTCTCTTCCTTGCTCATGCCAATACCCTTGTTTTTCAACAAAACTGCACTTTAGGGAGCATCTCACATACACAAAAGCTGGATCCAAACACACATCCACAGTTACTTCTCCTGGACACCAGCACAAGCACCGCCTAGAAAATGACAGGCCAACACTGTATTAGGAAGAGTCATGGCAAACTTCTTCATATGATTACAACTTTGCTCAAATTCAGAAAAATAATCTACCACAAATGTACTGTCTTTTATAACACTGAAAACACGTATGCCTCACAGGTGTATTCTCTTCCATTAGAAAGTCAGTTTTAGCAAGTATTGCAATCTGTTTTTTTTAATACCCATGTCTTGCTCTACCTCCTTTGCAGGTATTTCCACACCAGTGTACTACACATGTGCTGGTGGATCTGTTCCCACAGTTATTCAGCCTGAGCTAATCCACCAGCTTTGTCATCGAGGTTTGGTGTATAGCAGTTGCTCTGCTACACCACAAGGATAGCCCCAGTACAGACCCCTGGAATTACAAACCCATAAGCCCAACAAGGCTCATCTGTAAGGCCACGGAATGGGTCATAACAGACCTGATAAACTATGATACAAGACTTGAACCCCTTAGTCAAAACTAACTAAGCCAAACTAACCCATTAGTTTGGCTTTGTTAGCTAATGCCTTCCAGATTCATCCCTGTGTAGGTAGATGGCTAGTTGATTGGCTGTGGGACAGAACCCACACTGTGAGGGTGACAAGCACATCCTTAGAAACCATGAAAGTTAACCAATGGTGTTCCACAGGGATTCTGTGCTGGAATCTCTGCTATTCAGAGAGCCTCCAAATCAAAAATGGTGAACTCTAGTTAACCAGGTTTGCAAATGACTGCATACTGCGTTTCATACATAAATTATCTTCTGATAAGCAGATGCTACCAAGTGACTTTACAAATGTAAATAGCTGCTGCTCTGAAATGGGCTAACACTAAATGCTAAAAAATGCAATATTGTTGCATATGGCATCAAACCCTCCACCAAGCTTAAAGCACAGAAAACACTAAACTTGAAAATGAAGATGTTCTGGGAGACCTTGCAACATGGGTAGACAATTCCCTCAACTTTGATCACTTGCTGCAACCGAGGTCAGGAAATTCTTCTCTCTGGTACAGCTGATCACAACAGGTATTTCCTCTAGATCCAAATAATTCCTTACCCCTCTATATTCTGCACTAATCATAGAATATAATGCCCCCTTTGGGATGTATCTTACTAAATATATCAAGCAGCTGGAAAGACACCAAATGTTCCTGACAAAAAAAATGGTCTGAAAGGCCTGAGCTATTAACAGTGTGTGTAGGCCTTGTTCCCATATTCAGTGTCCTACAGACTCCTTAGAAGTAATCTATGTCTTGCCTTTGGAGCCATTAGAGATTCAGCAATCCAAGATCGCTCATTTCTCCACAAGTCAAACAGTTCAGTGAATACTAAAACTAGAGATCTGAACCTGCCTCAGGCAAACAAATAGTGATGGAAAGACAGAATTGTCATGCGACAACTTCCCCTTCTCTGGAACAATCATCATCTGCAGATTAAACAATATGACATGCTATCTTCCTTTAACAAGGATTTAGACAATTGGATAGGTATTCATACAGTCACCCCACTATGACGGACCTACTGCACCTTGAAAAAGTAGGTAAGGTCCAAGGTAGGTCACTGACAAGACATAAATGGCCACATCACCCAGTTGCCTTGTATTAATTAACTAACAAAGTAATTAATTAATTAATTAATTAATTTAACATTTGTTTACCAGGAAAGTCCGAGTTGGAACTAAGCCAATTTTCAGTGGAGGCTTGGGGAAAAACACTCCAGACGCTCGTCTTTGTAACATGGAAGGAAACTGGAGTACCCGGAGAAAAAACACAGGAACGCAGGGAGGACATGCAGACTCCACACATAAGTCACTCCAGCCAAGAATCGAACTGGAGAACCTCTTGCTGTGAAGCGACAATGCTACTGCTGCACCACTGCATTATCCAAATATATATTGTATATTCCAAGATTCTGTGATTCTATGGTATGCTGTTTGCTAGCATGTACTACATGAACTTCTGCAAATAAATTGAACTGATGCAGATGCAGCTAAAACTTTAAATGCATACCTGTGTATGTATCTATTTTTTATATTTTCTGAATCTTTTGTATTTATGCAACAAATATTTGATAACCAGTATCCCAAAAAATGCAGTACATTGCATGTAAGTAAAGCTCTGTATTTATTTAAAAGACCCCAAACCACAATCAGCGTACCTGTTAAACTGAAAGAAAAATAAAAAAACGCTGCACTAGAAACACAACACAGTCTTTAATTACACAACGTTTTGAGCGCCTTCGTTCCAATTGAAAAGGAACTTCATCAGAAACAATGTGATCTCTACTTTCTTCCTTTTATACACTTAAAAAAAGACACCAGAAAAACACTGGCAAAGATTTAAAGGTATACACACACACAAAAAAAATCAAGTAGTATTCCCAAATTTCCTGCATCAAATATATATGCGTGCTAAACACCAACACCATTAAAACATAGAAGTAAATATTGTATAAAAAAGTAAATATTGTAGAAAAAATATAATAGCAGATGTGGTAAAAATCAGTAAACATGTAAAAGTTTATATGACCAATTAAACTGTTTAAAAACATTTTAGAGGAGGAAATTTGTAATCTTGATTCAGAGATACAGAAAGATTTATTGTTTGAGCATCGATATCAGGAATTCCAGTCTATTCTAAAAAAGGTATTGGAACATGAAACAGCTTCCTTTAAAAGGAAACAAAGAAAGATTCTCAGAGACATCAATGACTACAAGAACAAAGTCTACCCTGCCCCATGAGGAGGATGAGACCCAAACGATAATAGTGGCGCAGCATCCAATAACGATCTGGGCGAAGTCAGTGGGGAACAGGGGGATGGTAATATCCCATGTAGATCTAAGAGGTTACAGGAAAGAAGGGAGAGACAAGCCAATCAACCCTCTAGCCCCCAAGAAGGACACAGCCAACAGGTTTTTCGGAGAACAAACCACCGGAACAGACGGTTTTGGAGTCTCTGGTGAACGCACTTTATTTCAAAAAGGTTTTAAATATGTGCCTTCCAGCCAGCCTAATATGGCAGACTTATTGACTGAGGTTAAACTGTTTTCCAGGAAGCTTAACTTGCAATGCATTCTGCCACCTAATGAGCAAAGCTCTTCTAGTTTGGGCCTAAAAAGAACTAGCATTTTTAACCCACCCCTCTTACCTAGCATTCACTCACTTGAACAGTTATGTGAGAAAAGCATGAGGGAATGGTGTTATAATAACAGAAAACCCAAATTTTACAACCTTACCCCTGATGAGCGGGAACTGTTTTACAAATTGGCTAATGACAAAAGTTTGCACATCATAAAACCTGATAAAGGTGGGGGAGTGGTCATAATGGACAAACATTGTTATTCCTCAAAAATGTTGGCTTATTTACATAATGGAACATTTTTATTGAGGTTTCACAGAACGAAATCAACATTGCTTACCATGCTACTGATTTGATTTTGGAGGACATTTCTGACATCTGATTTACCTATGATCACTAGGGAATTTTTAGTAGTGAAGAAGTCTAGGATTCCAGCAATTTTTGGAATTACTAAGATCCATAAATTGATATCTGACCCCCACTTAAGACCCACTGTAGCTCTTGCTGGGTCTAAAACAGAACCTTTGGCCAAAATTTGTTGACTTTAAGCTTAAATCATTTATAGTGGATAAGCAACATATACTAAAGGACTCTTGGCATTTTCTTGAGACTATGTCTAAAGCCATGTTTTTGGCTGAGGCCCTCTTTGTTACAACGTATATCAATGACATATTTTCTGTCATCCCCCATGAGGAAGGGATGGGACTGCCTTCATCAAGCTATGGTAAGGGGCACAGATTTGAGTGACACTGAAGTTAGACTGACACTCCAGTGGATGGAGCTTGTGCTGAATAACAACTTTGTATACTATGAAAGTGAATATTACAAGCAACTCAGAAATGTGGCCATGGGGGCAGCTTCAGCTCCCATATTTGCCAGCAAGGTATTGTGGTTCTGGGAGACCTCCATGGCTTTAAGTTCACCTTTTTCTTCTATGATCGGAGTTTATCTCAGGTACCTGGATGATATATTTATTTTATGGAAGGGAAGTTCAGAGGATCTGAAGTCTTTTATGGTCTTTTTAAACTTCTTCACTGACTTCTTAGAATTTGTCCACCAATGGAACACATATTCTATTAATTTTCTCAACATCACATTGTACACAAATTTCGAGGAACAAAGATACGAGTCCAACATTTTCAGGAAAAATATTTTTTGAATGCATATTTGCATTTCAATAGTCAACACCCTGCATGGCAGAAAGAATTTGGTGAAAGGTCAACTGATCAGGCTTCGTACAATAGTTTCTGATGACACCAACATCCAAGTTGAAGCTGTCAAACTTTGTGAAATGTTTAAAATTGGGAGGTATCCACAGGGCATGTTGGACGATATTAGTAGTTTTGTGATAGAGCATAGAAATTCTCAATATGGCTCCATTATACAACAACCTGGATCCAAGGTGGGTCAGAATAAATACAATGATAAAAGTCCAGATAACCCTTCGTAGGTGTTGGTCCTGCAATACAGCAACGACATCCATTCTTTGAAAAGTTCCAGTACAGCACACTGGAGTAATGTTTTTGGATGCCTCAGGTTAACCAACCATTTGGGGCAACAACCTAGATTTGTTTTCAAAAATAACAAAAATTTCAAAACCATCCTAGAAGCAGGTAAGAGTTATGACAATGTTTACACCAAAGGTCGGGGCATGATGTGGTGGGGAACCTGCAAACAGTGTAAATTTATGTTTGAAGGCAGTAGTTTTTCTGTGGAAGGTTTTCCAGGATTGATTACAGTCAAGGGCAGATATGACTGCAATACTAAGGGTGTTATATATATAGCTTCTGTCTATCATGTCCAGCATTCTATGTAAGAAAAACTATTGGACCTTTGCGGACAAGAATCTATCAGCACGTGTATGCAACTGGTAAAGCCAACTCTTGTAATGGCCTTTACAAGCATTCTTTGGTGTGCAAGGATTTTAAGAAGTTTGGCTTTACCATTTTAGAGAAGGTAGAATGTCTGGAAAGAGGTGATGATTGGGAAACCTTTGTTGAGAAGAGGGAGCTTCACTGGCAGCTTTTATTAAATGTCACTGCCCCACCCGGTATTAATGATATAATATCTATCAAGCCTATTTTGAAGATTAAGTCTGACTGCCTGTCATAGGACTTACTTTTCTAAAATGTTTTTAAACAGTTTAATTGCTCACATAAGCTATTTAAGCAATAACCGATGACGTGGTGTATACTGAAGATTTACCCAAGGTTGGTGTGGTTTAATCATGAGGGTGAAGCCCGAGTGACTAAACAAAGGCAACCGTGGGTAAATCTTCAATATACCACAACCACGGAGTTGGTTATTGCCATTATACAATGACATTATTTAAGAAAAAAAATACTTACTTTTCTTAAATAATGTCTTTGTATAATGGCGGATTGCTGTTCTTCTGCCGGTTGTAGTATACTGATTCTGCTTGTTGATGTACTGCGCATGCGTATGGGACATGTGTTCCCATGCATACCCAGTGCATCAAGGCTTCGAAACGGAAGCAACGGACAAAATAAAGTCTCCGTTGCTCAGTTTTCCCTCTCTTTTATTTTTTTATTATAAAAAAAAAAGATTTTGGGGCAGTTTATACCAATGGAAAAAAGTCTGGGCGAATGGACCTTTTCCGTTGGTATATTCATAGGTTCATAGGTTCATACTAGGCTATCTGCCAGAGGGCATTTACAAGCCTAGCCCATCGTTTTGTGGCTTACGCCACCCCTTTAGTATGGGGAACTATACCCATTATTTTGCTGTGCCTCTGTCGAGCAGTGACACTGAGGTTATCCCTGGGGTATATCTGTGATCTCCCATCCATTGGTCAAGATTTCTCTTGAACAAGGCCAGCGAGGTACTCTGCCTCACATGTACCGGGATTTTGTTCCACAGCATAGGGAGTCTTTGGGTGATGAATCTATCCCTCCAGCACGTCCTATTAATACCCGTGTCAAGGTTTAAGTCTCCCACCCTTGTGGCTCTGATGGATCTAGATTTTTTGAGGTGAAGCATATTCATCAAATCTGGGTTTGACATGGCCTTGTATGTTAGGCAAAGGTCACCTCTGAGCAAGCGGTAAGTGACTGAATAGAGCTGGAGTTCTTTCAGTCGGGCAGCATAGGACAGATTTTTGAGACCCTTTATCCTTTTGGTGAGGAACTTTTGTGGCCTCTCCAGCTGCTGCAAGTGTCGGGTCAGATACATTCCGAATGGGGCATTGTACTCAATCATTGGTCTGATGAGTGATGAGTAAAGGGAGACTATGACCTCCCTTGATCTAGATGAGAATCCCTTCATGATAAGGTGGGCAATGTAGAAGGTCTTCCTAACTACTTTAGCTACATGGGTGTCGAATGACAGACTACTATCAACCTGGGTCCCCAGGTCCCTGATAGCTTCTTCTGTGCTCAGTGGATTGCCACCTATTTGGTAGCTAGGGGTAACCTTGTTTTTCCTGAAGGGTATGACTATGCATTTTTTGGCATTTAACTTTAGGCCGTGGCTCTGGCACCAGTTATCCGGTTCTGTGAGACCCTTCTGAAGGATATCTGTATCAGATGTGTTTTCTACTATGGCGCCCAGTTTGCAGTCATCTGCAAACTTTGTCAGCCATAACCCTCCTGTGTTTGCTTGTACTTTGGAAAAGTAGATGCCAAACAAGAGTGGGCCCAGGACTGAGCCCTGTGGGACACCACTTGTGACAGGCTTTGAGTCTGACATGGCGCCAGCAACTCTGACCCTGTGGGTTCTGTCACTCAGCCAGTTTGCAACCCATCTTGTGATGTATGGGTTGACATTTAAGCTGATGAGTTTTTCAATGATACACGAGTGGGGTATTGTATCGAAGGCCTTAGCCAGATCGAGGTAGGCTGTATGGACTGCCTTTCCCTCATCAATGGCTTTGGTGACTGTTTCAAAAGTCAACCAAGTTTAAAAGGCATGATCTGCCTTTGACAAAGCCAAACTGGGTTGGATCCAAAGTCTGCAAATTCCCTATGTCTTTATTTATGAGGTCCATTATGATCCTCTCCATGGCTTTGCAGATAAGGCTT
This sequence comes from Protopterus annectens, assembly GCF_019279795.1. Lineage (NCBI taxonomy): Eukaryota > Metazoa > Chordata > Ceratodontiformes > Protopteridae > Protopterus > Protopterus annectens. Next base: position 1,725,626,448 of record NC_056726.1, read on the forward strand.
GTCAAGCTAATGGGCCGGTAATTTCCAGGGTCGGTGGAGGCACCGCCTTTGTGAAGTGGTACCACAGTTGCAGTGCGCCACTCCTGGGTGCGTATCCAGAGGTAAGACTTTGATTAAACAGCTGTCCTAGCTGTGGGTTTAATTCCTCATTGAGTTCATGGAGCACACAGCCGGGGACACCATCAGGTCCCATGGATGCTGTGTTTTTGCTTTGGAGAGAGCAGTTCTCACTTGGGCTGGAGATGTTTGGGGGCTGCAATCGCTTGGTATAGATATCTCTCCTTTGGGGAGGGGAGAAGTTTGCACTGAACCTGTCAGCCAGTATGTTGGCAATGTCTGTAGGATCAGTAATCTTCACATCATTTTGAACTAGCTCTGAGCATATCTGGGAGTTTCCTCCCAGGTTTCTAACATAGCTAAAGAAGGCCTTATGATTGTCTTTTGAGTCTTTAGCTATTTTTCTCTCGAAATTTGCTTTGGATGATTTTATGAGAGCTCTTAGCTTTTTACTTATAGTGATCAAGGGTGTCTTACCTTTTAAGGATTTTGCTCTATCTTGTAGTAGCTTCCTCCTTTTGTTGCAGAGTTTGTTTATGGCTGGGGTCCACCAGACTGGACGCTTGCCTTTGGTACAAAGAGTCTTTGTTTTGCTTGGGATTGCCTTATCCATGCAGTCCTGCAGGTGCTGGTAGAAGGCATTTGTAAGTGATTCAGCGGCTTGAGTACTGTTTTCCACGCTCGGGGCCTTAAAGGAGAGCACACTAGTGTTTATAAGTGTGAAGTCGGCTTTTGAGAAGTTCTTTACTGTGGTCTTTTATTTCAGGTGGGGTGGGATGAGGACCTCCAGCGAGATTAGTTTGTGGTCTGATCTCACCAGTGAGGGGTACACCTCCGGTGTTGAACATTGTGCTCCCATGTTCGTGATGATGAGATCAAGTATGTTATCTCCTCTTGTGGGGATGGTGACTAGTTGTTCCATGGCATTTGAGTTTATGAATTCCAGGAACTTTTGGGCTAGGGTGTTTGGGCTTGAGTAGTGTTCCCAGTCTATATTAGGGTAATTGAAGTCACCTAGTATGATGGTGTTTGGTGATACATTTATCCCTCTAGTGTTTTCAGGAAGGCCATGTGAGGTTCCTGAGTTTGTGAGGGTGGCCTGTAACATGCTACAATTTGCAGAGCAGTCTTGCCTATGGTTAATTGCACCTGGATGGTCTCCGATGCATCGTCGTTGCCACCAGTCTTGAGGTGTGGGTGTCCTTGATGAATATGGATACCCCCTCCTTTCTTGGTATTGTCCGGATTTTGGGGCCGGAACGCATGATATGAGGTAAAACCTGATAGCGCTGGGGTGCTCTCAGGAGCCTTGAACCAGGTTTCTGTCACAGCACAGACATCGATGTTCTCCATACTGAGAAGGGCCTCGAGTGCGTGCATTTTGAGATTTAGACTTCTGGCATTGAGCAGCATTACCCTTAGTTTTTTCCTTTTTGTGTTCTAGGGTGGTAGGTTTAGAATTTGAGCCTTGCCTAAAAAGGCACTATGGGGTGGCAAGAGCCTTTGCCAATATCCGAATCCCAGGTGACAGGTGCAAGCCGTCCCTCATGGCAGCGTGGCTTGTCCAGCATGTCATCCCAGGCAGACAGACACTGGATCCCCTTTGAATGACACCAGTGTTTAAGCCAATTGTTAAAGCTGATCATCTTATCTCTGTATTGTGGCATCATTCTTGGTGAAGGTAGGATACTGCTCAAGGTCAGGGTCATACCTGCCTGGGCTACATAATCAGAGAGCTCCTCAATGTCTCTTTTCATGTAGTCCAAGCAGGTACGTCTCAGGTCGTTTACACCAGTGTGGACAATGACTTAATGTTCTTTGCCTTGGGCTATTTTTTTTTTTTGCTGCTTTTCTTGACTGGTGGAGTTGGTCTCAGTTCTTTTGGGGAATTTGCTATGTTTGAGACTGTTTGAACTGTGAGTATGGCAGAAGGCAATGTTTAATACTACAACTGGAGAGATGCATTCTTTACCTGGTGTGCCAATGAGCACTAGTTTGCATGACTTCATGGCTGAGCAACAGAACCCATTGTTAATGGGCGAGTTATTGAATTTTCCTGATGATAATATGATACGCAATAGTAACACAGACTTTAGGATTTGTGAGCTGAAAAGAAGTATGGAGAATGACATGTTTAAATTCAAGAGGCTTCAGTGTCAATGTTTTCATTTAGAAGCCTGTTTGAGTAAGAATGTTGTTCCCAGAGGGTTTAGAGTTTTGAATATGCCCACATATGGGAACACATATCCATTGCTTCTGGCTGAGTGACAAAAGATTAATATAGAGACTAGTAAAGCATACCTTAAATTACTTATTTACTTTTTTCAGCCAGTGGAAATTGAACTGAATGGCAAAGTTGCACAATAGCAATGTGAACTTATGAATGTAGCCGGTGAAGAGCGGACAGAGATTTACTTGAACAAGTTGATTGAGAAAGTTTTGCCCTATGAGAAAAGACTGCTGCAGCAGAAAAGGAAGAAGTTAGCGAGAGACGTGTTTGGTTTCTCGTATCTGCATGTTTTCACTTGGCCTAGGAATCGTACTGCCTCTGATGAGGCTGAGACCAATCAGCAAACAGAATAGACAGAGTCGTCCAATCAATCAAATGCAGAGGGATCCATCGTCATCTTCCAATGCTACGTCGCCGGCACCTCCCACCTCTGTCTACTCTATGCCGTTGGTGGAATGTCCACTTGAAGTTGGTTCTAGTAGCACTTCCTTGGTTACTGATCCGTTACCGGTCGTGAGGTGAAAAATAATATAAATGCTGAAGGAGCAGGTCTTTCCATATTTTCTCCTACCATTTTGGAACCAGAGGAAGAGGTCCTTTAACAAAGGGGTGCAACAGGGAGGACAGAAAAGGAAAGAAGCACCATATTGGCTCAACTGCGTCTGTTTGCTCGTAATGTTGCACTAAAAAAAGTTGTTTGATAATAATGGAACCAATAAGGTTTTGAATTTTAAAATACCTAGTGTATTTGTACCCAGCTTACCTCTTAGTATAGAAATATTTGTCCAAGCTTGCGAAAAGGACATATATTATGGTTATAATTGTGAGAAATGCAACTTATATAATTAATTTGTCTAAAGAGGAGCAATTAGCTCTCCATAATTTGAAAAGAAATGACAACATAGTGATTCATCCCTCTGACAAGGGTTGGCCAGTGGTGATATTGGACACTGATTATTATTATTCGGAAATGCAAAGTATGCTGTTTGATACAACTGTTTATAAGACTGTTCCATTGAGCATTGTACAGCCCATGATGAATCGTATTAATGATATACTTTATGAGAGTATGTGTTTAGGTATTATGACCAAGGAGCATTTTTTTAATTATTTTTAGTTGACAAACCGCTCATTCCCCAGATGCACGGACTTCCCAAAATACATAAACATCCTACCAAACCCAAATTTAGGCTGATAGTAGCTGGAGCAGGATGCCTCACTGAGCTGATCTCAATATACTTAAACAGCTTAGGATGATTTTGAATGATAGTCCGGTTGTACTTAAAGACACTGAGCATTTTTAAGTGATTTGTATAAGGTAACCACAGGATCCATGAAGGAAGAGTTTGATTTGTTAGCGACCTTGGACGTAGTATCTTTATTCACATGCATCCCCAATAAAGAGGGAATTGCTATGGTTACGGCATGTTTGACTAGGTATGGCAAGTATGGGACACAGCAGATTGATTTTATCTGTATGTTCTTGGAAATGGTACTTGAACATAATTTTTTTTGTTTAAAGACGTTTGTTGCTAGCAAACAGCAGGGGTGGCTATGGGCAACAGTTGTGCCAATTCCTATGCAAATTTAGTAATGATGGAATGGGAACAGCAATATGTACATGAAGGAGGTAATTCTCCAGTTCATTTTTATTGACGTTTTGTCGTTGACCTCTTTATAGCTTGGAGAGGCGATGAGATTGACTTATTAGAATTTCTCAATGTCCTAAACAGCAGTAATCACTTCCTTAAGTTTACTTTAAATAAATCGACTGCATCTATTGATTTTTTGGATGTGACAGTCTTGAAAACAGAAGAGGGTTTATCCACAAGGATACACAGAAAGGAGTGTTACTGTCCTTCATTTCTTTATAGGGACAGCATGCATCCGCCACATATCTTTACTAATATAGTGGCAGGTCAGGCGTTAAGGGGATCACGCCTGTCCTATGAGAGCTCTGATTTTGCTCATGAATTGGACTACTTGAAACATGTATTTATTGAGAGAGGTTACAGTCAACGAGAAATAGAACAAGTGTATGTAAAGGTAATAGGAGAGAGGGAAGGACAAGGGGACCCCATATTTTTGTAATAAAAGAGTAGATCTAAGAGAGAAAAACAGCATGTTGACCAACGTACTCCAGTAGTACTATCCCACACCCAGATGTGGATAGGATTATGAATATAATTAGTAGAAATTTGCATATTTTAATGGTGGATGATAAGATCAGTGAACTTGTGGGTACACAACCTAGATTTACTTATAAAAATCGAAAGAATTTGAAACAGCAACTCTGTTACCCCAGGATAGCTCGCTCTTTGGACTATCTAGAAGTAGGCACACGTAAATGTGGAACCTGCACATATTGTGAGTACATAGATGAACCAAAATTTTTCAGACATCCAGATACCAAACATTTATAGTGGTTAAGGGTCAGGGCAGATTGCAATAGCCATAATGTTGTGTATGTGGCCCCATTGCATTGCCTGCTTTAAATATTATGTAGAAAAGACCAATCGCCGTCTTAGGGAAAAGCTCAGAGATCATATTTATTGCATTATGAAGGGGCATGACTATAGTGCCTTAGCAAAGCACATTCTTGCAGCAGGAGATACACATACTTTTTTGTTTCAAGTTTTACATATACAGGCAAAAAGTATAGACTTGGAGATGTTAACAATACCTGAAGATGCAGAACTCCAGTGGATTTTACAGTTGGGGTCACATCGTGGGTCAGGGCTGAACGATTGTGTTCCCCTTCCCCTTAATGTGGTTCATTACAAAAGCGCTTACACTTCATTAAACATTTAGATTTTATTAATGCCCTTTGCTTTCGGCTACTTAGTTTTTTTTTTTTTTGCTGCTTTTGTTGACTGGTGGAGTTGCTCTCAGCTCTTATGGGGGAATTTGGTGGTGGTGATATTCACCCCAACCCTGGCCCCCTCACTTCAGATACACATACCCCCTCTACTTGTAATCTAAGCTACAAACCTGCAATTAATAGGCCAACTAACTCTCTCCTAGTCTGTCATCTCAATATTAGAAGCATTAATAACAAGGTACATGAATTGTATGCACTTCTGGATGTCCACTCCCCTGAGATTCTCTGTTTATCTGAAACCTGGTTAAAACCTAACACTAAAGACAATGAAGTGTTACCACCTGGGTACAACATACACAGGCTGGATCGTGCTTCGAGGAAGGGGGGTGGGGTAGCTGTACTCTATAAATCTGAGTTGAATGTCACCATAGATGTAATACAACCTCCTCAGATTAATAACTCTGAGATTCTTGCCACCAAATTGCAACTTAATAAAAATAAATGCATTAATATCATCTGTATGTACATTCCCCAAGGTAACAATATATCTACATTTGAAGATATCCTGCACTGGTTATCATGTCACTACCCCCAGGAAACCCTACTACTTGGAGACTTTAACATAGACTGGGGCACCTGTTCCTTAGAATCCCCAACCACCCATATTAACCTGCATGCATTTACACAAATCATATCCACCCCTACCAGGATAGGTAAACCCAACCAAAAAGAAAGTATACTTGACTGGGTACTCATAAACAGTCACCCCCAACTGTACACCTCTGGTACCCTCCTTAATGGCCTAAGCAATCACCTTCTCACATATGTAATTAAGCACAAAACCATTAATTCCCAACAACCCTTACTCAGAAAGGTTAGAAACAATAAAAACTTTGACCCTGCCAAATTCCAAAAAGAACTAAACTCATGTAATTGGTCTATTCTAAAACACCTCCCCTTAGAGGAAGCAGTAGCATACTTTAACAACAAATTCCTTGAGATCCTTGATTTGCATGCACCTGTTCGTTCAAAGAGAACCAAGGCAAAAACTGCACCATGGCTTTCTATAGAGTCTAAACTCAAAATTACTCTTAGAAACAAAGCATGGGCTTTATGGCGTTCTTCTACAGACAGTACAGTTGTGTATACCTACCATAAATGTAGATGTTCGAGTGTCTTCACTGCTGCAGTCATAACTGTAGGGTACTCCTGCCGGCAGGCAGCCCGAGGTCGGCCAGAATATCAAAGTCTGGGTTTGGCGTCTGCTGTACCAGCTAGAACCCTGACGTCAGAGCGCACGGGTATAAGGCTGACAGCCGACGCCATCTTCTCCAGCCTTTCTTGCCCCTGATGTCAGAAGCCCCCATAAAAACAAAAGGTGTCCCAAGGGAAACACAAATACACCAGAAAGGTAGTGGAAAAGGAAACACAGTAAGCAAATAGAAACAAGAGGGGTCTGAGGAGGGAAACGACTGCAACAGTGAAGACACTCGAACATCTACATTTATGGTAGGTATACACAACTGTACTATGTTCTTCGTGTTTCACTGTTGCAGTCATAACTGTAGGGTAGTATCCCAAAGCAGAGGATACGGGTGGAGGTTATGAAGAAGAAGGAGCAGCTAGAAGACCCTGCAAGACAGCAGAGGCAAAGCCTGCCCTAGACTTAGAGTACAAAGGGAGGTTATAGTGCTTGGAGAAAGTATGCACAGAGCTCCAAGTGGCAGCCTCCAGAATGTCCTTGGTAGGAACTCCTCTGAGAAAGGCTGCTGAAGTGGCAGCTGCTCTAGTAGAATGAGTCCTGACGTTACCTGGAATCTGTTTTCCATAAAAAGAGTAACAATATCTTATTCCATGAGCAATACATTTGGAAATAGTTTGCTTAGAAATAGCTTTACCTAGAGAACTGGAAGCAAAAGAAATAAGCAATTGATCTGATTTTCTGAAACTTTTAGTTTTGTCCAGGTAAAAACGTAGTTGCCCGTGTACGTCCAATGAATGCAAAATCCTTTCCCCCTTATTTTGGGGTTTTGGGAAAAAAGTAGGTAGGTGGATAGTCTGATTTAGAGCCACTCTAGAAACTACCTTGGGCATAAAAGTAGGATTGGTCCTCAAGGAAACTCTGTCCTGATGGAAGATGATGTATGGTTCCACGGCCATGAGGGCTTGTAACTCAGATACCCTTCTGGCAGAAGTCAAGGCCAACAAGATAGCTGTCTTCCATGATAAGAACTTAATGTCCGCAGAAGCAGCAGGCTCAAAAGGAGGCAAAGTAAGCTTTTCCAAGACATAGTTGAGATCCCAAGGAGGGACAGGAGGAGTTCTAGGAGGATTTAAATTCTTAGCTCCTCTCAGAAATTGCCTAACCAACTGGTGTGAAAAAATGGGAGGATCACAATTGAAATGAGCCGAAATAGCAGAAGCATGAATTTTAATGGAAGAAAAAGAAAGACCTTTAATCAAAAGGTCTGAGAGATAAAGAAGAATAGATGAAATATCGGGTATTAAAGGATCAGAGCCACGATCCTGCATCCAAATACAAAATCTTTTCCATTTAGCAGCATAAGATTTCCTTGTACTAGGACGCCTAGCTTCCAAAAGAACATCCAAAACCTGTTTAGGAAGAGAAGAAGGAATCAATTGCCTTTGATGAGCCAAGCTGCCAGGCAGAGAGTCTTGATTTGAGAGTGAAATACCTGACCTTGATGCTGGGACAGTAGAAAATGGGACAGAGGAAGACTCCAAGGAGGTTCCAAACAAAGGTGCAGTAGAGTAGGGTACCAAAACTGACGAGGCCATTTTGGAGCTATCAAAATGATCAGTCTGGGTTTGTCTAGCTTTATCTTTAGCAATACCCAAGGCAGAAGAGGAAGAGGAGGGAAGGCATAGCCTGAAAGATTCCTCCAGCTGAAGGACAGGGCATCCACTTTCCAAGCTGTCTTGTGGAAGGCCCTGGTGCAAAAGAGAGGCAACTGATGGTTGAGATGGGATGCAAACAGATCTATCTGAGGACAGCCCCAAACTGCAGTTATCTTGCTGAATACGTTGGGGTCTAACATCCATTCGTGAGGATCCAAAATGTTTCTGCTTAGGCTGTCTGCTAACAGATTTTGTTTTCCAGGAATGAACTGTGCCTGAAGATCCAGATTCAAATTTAGAGCTGTGTCCCATAAGATCATGGCAAGTCTGCAAAGGGGGTAAGAGTGAGAACCCCCTTGCTTGTTGATGTACCACATGACCGTGGTATTGTCCGTTCGAATTAGCAGAGGTCCTGGCGTCAAAAGAGTCTGAAAGGCTAGAAGCGCATTTTGGACTGCTAACATTTCTTTCAAGTTGATGTGCCATAGAAGGTGTTTGTTTGTCCAAGGACCCTGTTGGCATTTGTCTAGAAAATGAGCTCCCCATGCATAATCTGAGGCGTCCGTGGTTATGATCTGAGTAGGTAGAGGTAGACGAAAGGGCTTGCCTTCGTTCAAAGCACACGCCCTGGACCACCAAAGGAATTCCTTCTGGAGGCAGGGAATCAGTGGAATTATTGTATCCAGACTGTGGCAATGTTGAGACCATACACTCTTCAGGTACCATTGAAGTTTCCTCATGTGAAGCCTCGCATTTGGAATCAACAGGATGCAAGAGGCCATGTAGCCCAGAGCCTGCAGGAATTTCCTTGCAGTGAGCTGAGTCAATGCTGCCAAGGTCTTGAAAATTGAAGCCAGCTGTAACTGTTTTTCTGGAGTAAGGAAGGCCTTCTGTAAACTTGTGTCCAAAAGAGCTCCCAAGAAGGTCATTCGTTGAGAAGGAATCAAATGTGACTTTTTGTGTTCACTGAGAATCCCAGTAGTAGTAGAAGACGTTGAACAAAATGCAGATGTTGAAGTAAAAGGTCTTTGCTGTCCGCCTGAATTAGACAGTCCAGATAGGGGTAAATCTGAATCCCCTGAAGTCTGCAGTAAGCTACTACCAGGCATTTGGTAAAAACTCTGGGTGCAGTAGATAAGCCAAATGACAGTACAGAGAATTGAAAGTGTCTCGAGCCTGCTTTGAATCTGAGGTACTTTCTGCATTGAAGCCTTATGGGAACGTGTAAGTAAGCCTCTTTTAAGTCCAATGTTACCATCCAAGCATCTTGTGAGAGCATTGGAAGAAGTTGTTGAAGTGTAAGCATTCTGAATTTTGGAATTTCCAAAAAGGTGTTTAATATTGAGAGGTCCAAAATAGGTCTCCAGGAGTTTTGTTTTCTTGGGACCAGAAAAAGTCTTGAGTAAAAACCTTTCCCCACCTCTAAAGGTGGAACAGGTTCTATGGCTCTTAAGGCTAATAAAGCGTCCACTTGATTTAAGGCCTCTGTCCATTGCTGTTTTGGCAGATCTGCAGATCTGGCCAACCGGAAGGCCTTGGCAGAGTGTGAAAGTGGAATCTGTAACCTTTCAAAATCACATCTAACACCCATTTGCCCTGAGTAATGTGAGTCCAATTTTGGTAAAAAAGAGAAAGTTTTCCTCCGAGAGGGGCATCCAGGAAAGGAGGACCTGAAGCCCAACAGAGGGAGTCATTGAGTCTGCTTTCTTTGGGTTTGGGATCTGTCTTCTCCCCTTCTAGGTGAAGAAGCAGTCCACTGTCTAGATCTGTAAGAGGCCTGAGCCTGAGACCGACCTCTGGAGCATCTATATCTTCCCCTTTGAGGCCTGTCAGAGGTGGGAAAAGACCAATTTTTGGAGGGCCAATTTCTGGAAAATCTAGGAGGCTGTATTTGCAAGAAATCTTTTACAGTCTGCATTGACTTGGCTTTTTCTTCCATCTTTTTAATAACCTCCTCAGCCTTAGACCCAAATAAGACATCATGCTGAACAGGGGCATCTAGCAATTTTGCCTTAACTTGTTCAGGTAAATTTTGCTCACGAAGCCAAGCATGTCTCCTGATAACAGTACCAGAGGCAGCCGCCCTGCAAGAAGCCTCTAAGGCATCAAAACCACAATGTAAACTATGTTTGCTAACCTGTTCAGTAGCATGCAACACATCCTGTAATTCCTTGTCCTCAGCACATGCAGGAAAAGTAGAAATCCTTTGTTTTAAAACAGATAAAAGAAACTGTTGATACTTAAACATGTGAAACTGGCAATTTAAAGCTCTAATAGAAAGGGTAGCTGAAGTATAAACCTTTTTGCCCCACCTATCCAAGGCACAAGAATCCTTTTCAGAGGGTATAGGATTCTTAGATGAGGCGGCCTTAGCAGCCTTGGAACCCTGCGAAATAGTTTCAGGATCAGCAGAAGGGTTCTTGAATAAGAATTGATGGGAATCAGGGACCCTGTAAAATCTATCAGGCTTAGAAGGAGCAGGCGGCATGGAATCAGGATTCAAGTTAGCTTCAGAGAAGGCATCATCGACAATGTCAAGTACAGGAGGAATAGCTAAAGGCCTGTGCTGAGGGAGAAGAAGAAATTCCCGGAGTCTCTTTTTGGAAGCAGAATAATCCTGACCTTCCCAATGAAAATGCTCCCTCATCTCATGCAAGGTCTCCCCAAAAGAAAAATCTTCAGGGGGGGGAGAGGCAGAGGGAACAGAATCCTCTGCATCTGAATCCTCATAAGGAGGAAAGGAGTAATCCTGATCAGAGGAAGAAACAGAAGATACAGACGCCTGATCAGAAGAATCATAAGGGATATCCTGTCTAGGCCTTTTCTCAGGAGGAGGGTGAGAGCCTCTAATCATAGTTAATAAATCCTCAGCCATCCGAAGTAATTGCTTCTGAGTCTTAGGAGCTGAAGCCGAAGAAGCTTGAGCAGAAAGTCTGGGTTTAACAGGAGTCTTTGACTTGGCTTTTGCCTTTGTGGAAATAGTAATGTGTGAAGGCCTGAAAACCCCCTCAGAAGCCGGTACCTGCACTGCGGTTCCGGACCCATCTGAAGGAGCGACGTCCGAAGGTCCTGCAGCAGACAAATTACTGGGCCTAGATGGCTCACCATGTGAGTCCGTGTCGGCCATCGGTTCTGAAGTGGCGGACGACAGGGGCTGCAAAAGCGCCTCACTGACGATCCGAACCCGGTTGGCTCCGGCTGCAAAGTATCCTGTTTGGACCTCGGAGGCCTGTCCTTGTCTTTGCGCTTCTTTTGTAATCCGGTAGTCGGTAAAGTATCCGACGACATCCTGTAATTAAATCGTCTACCGAAGTAATTCAAGGCCCAATTGTACCTACGCTTGATAGTGCGAGAATTAAACCTGGAACAGAACCGACAACAAGAAACGTCGTGGTCAGGGCCTAAGCAAGGTAGACAGTAAGAGTGGAAATCTTTATGAGGTATTTGTTTTCCACACGATACACAATTATTAACTTTTTCTGACATCGGAGGAGCAAGAAAAGTTTCCCCAACGGGGTACTTAGCTTTGAGAAGAGAAGTAGAAAACTTCGGACCGATGACAATCACACCATGTTGTCTTGAAAACGCCAACCAACAACTAGCGAACTGCTTTGCACCGCACGGCAAGAAAGACTGGAGAAGATGACGTCGGCTGTCAGCCTTATACCCGTGCGCTCTGACGTCAGGGTTCTAGCTGGTACAGCCGACGCCGGACCCAGACTTTGATATTCTGGCCGACCTCGGGCTGCCTGCCGGCAGGAGTACCCTACAGTTATGACTGCAACAGTGAAACACGAAGAACATCCTCAAGATCACATTAAATACAGGCAATCCAGGAACGAAACCAAAAAATCAATTTTACAAGACAAAAAACAATACTACTGTAATTTACAGACAGTAAATCAAAATAACCCTCAGAAGTTTTGGGCAGGTTTAAATAATCTACTACATCCTGGACAAACTTCAACCCCAATCTCTGCTCCTGATAAAACCCCTGAAGATGTTTCTGATAGTTTTAACCAATTCTTTACTGAGACAATTCAAGCCCTAGCTAGCCAACTACCTCCTAGCTCCCCTGGTCCTGAAAGTAGCACCCCTAGAAACATACTTGCGTTCAACTTCCAACCAGTCGCCACTTCACTTATCCGTACCTTGATCAAAAAATTAAAACCCACTACACTTTCTGCTGATCAACTCCCTGCCGAGTACCTACAAAAATCAGCTGATGCTTACCCCATCTCAATACTAATCAATCGAACCATAGTAGAAGCTAAAATTCCCACCATCTGGAAAATATCCTATGTAATCCCACTTCACAAAGGAGGCAGCTCTACTGAATTCTCCAATTATAGGCCAATAGCTATACTCTCTCCACTTGCAAAGATTATGGAAAAATGTATTCAGAGACAACTCATGCACCACCTAATCCAAAATCGCCTTATGGCAGACACTCAGCATGGCTTCCGCCCTCATCACAGCACTACTTCAGCCCTCCTAGCCTTTACTAACACCATAAACCATAATCGCAACAATAATTATATATCCTCAGCCCTCTTTTTGGATCTTTCCAAGGCATTCGATATGGTTGATCACCAACTTTTAATCCACACCCTGCAAACATTCTGTCTAGATACTGGAGCGCTCCAATGGTTTCAATCCTACCTGAATGGTCGACAGCAGGCTGTCCTCTGGCAGAACAGACTCTCTAACCTTCTACCTAACACCCTCGGAGTACCACAAGGCTCTATACTAGGGCTCTTGCTGTTCTCCATCTTCATTAATGACCTTTATACTGTCATCCCAAAAGTCAGCTGTATCCAATATGCTGATGACTCTACTCTGATTTGCTCAGCCACATCTCCAGTAGAGTTATGGTCAGCTACCCAGACCACCTTTAATACAATAGAAAACTGGCTTTCTGAACATCGCCTGATCCTAAATCCCAAAAAAACTAAAATGCTGTTATTTTCACCAACACATAGGTCTACCGCCTTCACCTTTACCATAAAATCAAATGATGGCACAATAATCTCCCCTGACCCATCTACAAAACTATTAGGTGTCATCATAGACAATAATCTCAAATTTGACCTACATGTTAACCAAACTATCAAAACCATCAATAAAAAACTAGGGTCACTTTACAGAATAAAAGCCTTCCTAACCCCTCCAGCTAAAATTTCCATAGCTCGCTCTCACCTTCTTTCAACCCTTCTGTATGCATCCCCTCTATTCTCGAATTTGAACAAGACTGTCCTTAACAAACTCTCAATTTGCTACAACCACATTGCCAGGTTTGCCACTGGGCTGCCTTTTAGGACACATCATTGCATCAATCTAAATCAGCTTGGATGGCTTGAACTACCTAGCCTAATCCAGTATAACCAACTGATTATGGCCTATAAAATCCTCTATAATCCGGACAATACTCCTGCACTAATATTATCACCCCGTATAACAATCCTAGACCGCTTCGATCCTCTAACAAACTACTAATTCAGACTAGCAAAATTAATAACACAGCCGGTGATTCTCTCTTTGCAAACTCTAAGTAGATCCTGGAACTCCTTCCAGCTGATATTACCTTACTTTCCACCTTAGGTCAATTTAAAACTAGACTCAAACAACATTTGTCACTTAACTGGCTATGTCAATGTATCAAGCCTGGCTAACTCGAATGTGTAAAAATCTGTTAACCAGTTTACTGTGTAATTTAATTTAATCCTGACTTGTGCTCAGGACTAACTGTAACCTGTAGAACTTGTTTAACTTGCTTACTTATGTAATCTCTGTAAATAGTCTGTTTGTAATATGTAATGCTGGTATTATGTAATGCTGTATCTGCTTACCCTTGGAGCTTTTCTCCCCGGGCCTCCTCTGAAAATGGACATGCATCCAGTCGGACTATCCCGGTCAACAAATGTAAAATAAATAAATAAATAAATAAATTTGAGGTTAAATAAAAGGTATTGAACTGGAAGACCAAAATACACATGTGCATGTGTGAAAAACTTTTGCCCTTTGTGGAACTGATATTTAACAATTAGAGAAAGTCAGGACAAAGTCTTACCTCCTCCTTCTTCCTTCCAGTACTGAGCATCAGTGTAGAACACCAGGCCAGGTCCACCCTTCTCCCATTTCAGCTCTATCTCCTCTTCATAAAGGCGCTCTTCTGTCCTTTCCTGATTTGTCACATCATCGTGCAAAGCCTCATGCCTTTCCCATTCCTCACAGGTGTCATTATCCTACAAAAGGACAATAAAATCTGTTGGAATTTTAAAGTAAACATGCACCCTTAGTAGCATCAACTGTACTTTATAACAAGATATACAGTCAATACTCTAGTGGTTCTATGTATTCTGTGGCACTAAGCCATGGAAGCTAAACAGATAGGGTTAACTATGTTTATTTCCTGTAACAGTCAATCTTCATGGACATCTAAAGTCTGTACATCATCATTTTCAGAACCTTTCATTGCCAAATATAATTACAAAACAAAATCTTCAAAGCTTTTTATCTAGAAAACAACCTCTCTGTTAGGAGTTTCAGACATCACAAACCATATTACAAACAGTAAGTAAGGATAGCCTCCCTTTTCTAATTTGTGTTTTTCTGAAAGGCAAGAAAGTATAAAACACCAAGCAAATTCCGTCCAACACAGTGTGTTGGAATGAAAGCGCTCAGTCTTGTTAATTAAAGGTTACTGTGCTAGACAGAATTTGCCTGGTGTTTTATTCATCTGTGGATTGGTACTTTGTGGGAATTTTGAACTGCATATTGTTTTAGAAGGCTAAGAAAGTAGATGGTGATTTGCCATACCCAAATTCCAGTACCCAATTGTTAAAGTTAGCCTATCATCTAAAATAATCAAAACAGAATACTTAAACTGGTCTACTGTCTTAGAGGGTTTACTGATAACTACTCTGCCAGTGACTGAAGTTCATGCAGGGACTAAAGTACTACAGGGCTGGACTGGACACCTAGGATGAAGGGGGCAATTATTACCTCTTCTATCACAGGTAGAAACCAAGACAACTAATAACACACTGTCTTCTTCCATAGGCTGGCTGCAACAACTGCTATAATCTGCATTCCATGGTTCAACTGATGACACCCAAGGTTAACAGACATACAGAAGCACAAGCAAGTTAGAGCAACCAACGTATGCTGCACAATGAGGCTGGCAAGGGGCAAACATGAAAATTAAAAACAAAAATTCCCAATAGCTTTCAACATGAATGCTCCCTGCAGAGCATAAAAATAATGCAAAAAGGGATGTGTAGTCAAAGTGAAAAGTAAAAGTAAAAATTTGGTATGCAGAGAAACTGAGGTACTTCAGGGAGTTTTAAAATATCCCCGAAATACATTTTAACAGTTTATTTTTTAAGGTAGCACAATACATTGGGAAATGGTCCTTCAATGTTATCATATTTTATCATTAAGCTAAAAGGATGGCATTGCATAAGGATAATTTAGGCAAAGTATTTCAGTATCCCTTAAAATGATCACGTTGCTATCTGCTTGAGAAATACAGCCTATATAACTGCCACAGTGTCTAGCAGTGCACAGTAGAAATGTAAACTGTACTGATTTTAATAATGTCTTAATTCCCCACTGAAACAGTACACATAGTAGCTGCAGGCTATATTACATTTATGGTGCATGACACAGCTGAACAGAAGTATGCTACTATGTTTTTCACTTGTTTCATTATAGCCCTTACTAGCAAGAGCAGAGATTACATGTTTGCATCGATAAGCTTATTAAAACAAGAATACAGATAAATGCATACACAGAAGTTTGAAATCTGGCCCACAAATGCATGCTGTGTTTTACAATAGTTGTTATCTTCAACTGAAAAAGTACAGTTGTGTAAAATCTTACCATAACAGTAGATGTCCTTCTCTTCACTGTTGGGAGTATTCATAACAGAATGGATCTCCTGCCATGGCTAACTCAACGTCCAGTAAGTATACCAAAGCCTTTAGTACTTCCAGGCACTGTATGTCACACATAGGCTCCCCACACAAAGTGCAAGGCATAAAGGTTACGTATGGACATATACATTCAGAAATGAAAAACCCAGGAGGAACAGAATGTCCCTAGGCACAAGGAAGAACATGGGTATCCTGAAGGAGAAAAGAGAGAAGAGACCCAAAGGTAGGAAGGAAAAAAGAAGAACAGGCTAGAGCAGAGGGGGCAGGATGAAGGGAGCAAATACTGCAAAAGCGAACAGAAGAACATCTACTGTTACGTAAGATTTTGCACAACTGTACTATGTCCTTCCATATCACTATTGCAGCATTCATAACAGAAGGGAGAGTACAAAAGCTCAAGAGGATACTGGAAGGAGGATGGCACTGAAGAGCCCTCCAGAAACCCATGCAGGATAGCCCTAGCAAAGCCAGCTCCAGCCCTGGAAATAACATCCAACTTATAATGCTTAGTGAAGATATGGACAGAAGAACAAGTAACAACCTCAAGTACGGAACTGGTATCCAGCTCCTTGAAAATGCACCAGAGGAAGCAACAGCCCTAGCAGAACAAGCCTTTACTGATGAGAAAAGATATTTGCCATGAAAAGAGAAACAAAAATAAACGGCTTTAAAAATCCAAGAAGAAAGGTCTGCTTAGAAACAGCTAAACCCAAAGACCTGGGATGAAAGGAAATGAAAAGCTGTTCAGAGATCTGTGAATAACTTAAGTTTTACCCAAATAACAGCTGAGCTGTCCATGCAAATCCAAAGTGTGAAGAACTTTCTCACTGGCAGACTGTGGAGAAAGAAAAAAATGAAGGCAGATGAATAGACTGATTAAGGGACAATTCATTAACCACCTTAGGCATAAAAAGGACTAGCATGAAGAGACACCCTGTCCCTGTAGAAAACTAAGAAAGGAGGAACAGCAACGGGAGCCTAACGTTCAGACCATCGTTTGGCCGAAATGAGAGGCAAAAGAACAGTCTTCCATGCACAATGCTGTAAGGAAGCTGAAGCTGCAGGCTCAAAAGGAGACCGAGTCAATTTTTCAAGAAGAAAACCAAGATCCCAGGAAGGCAGAATAGGCCTCCTGGGGGCCTGATATGAAGGACACCTTTAAGAAATCACTTGACTTCAAATCTACAGGCCAGAGGAGGAGTGAAGAGCAGACAAGCAGAAACAAGGTGAGTTTAACTGAAGAATATGCCAACCCAGCATGGAGCAGATCAAACAAATGAGAGAGAACCAGAGGAACCTCTGCAGAAAGAGGATCCTGATGGCAAGAGAGGCACTAGACAGAAAATCTCTATCATTTGGACAAATATGACTTCCTGGTGCTAGGGTTCCTGGCATGCTCCAGAACCCGAAGCATGTCCTCAGATAAAAAGAAATCTAAAATGGGATCAAAACCCTATCATCCATAGCTTCAGATGAAGAGTGGATAAGTGAGGATGGATAAGAGACACCTTTTCTTTTGTGAGTAGATCCACCTGCTGAGGTAAATTGTGGTGATTGCCCCTGGCCAAGTGAGAAAGAAAGGGAAACAATGCTGCCAGGGCCAAAAAGAGAGCCACTAATAAGATTTTTGGGACAATCCTGCCTGATCTTGTGCAAGACTCTCAGAAACAGAGGAAGAGGAGGGAAGGTGTACAGGAACATCCCCTTCCAAGGAAAAGACAGGGCATCCACTTTCCAAGCCACATGACTTGGAACTCTGGAACAGAAGAGAGGAAGCTGTCTTTTCAGAAGGGAGGCAAAAAGATCTATCAGAGGAATAGCACACCTATGGATTATGTCCAGAAACACATCTTGTGAAGTATCCATTCATCAGCTTGTGTGCTGGACCTGCTCAAAGAGTCTGCCACTAGATTGTGCTCAGAGGAAATGTAAACTTCCTGAAGAGTCACTTGATACTGGACAACTAGTCTGCAAAGAAGATAGGACCTTGTACCGCTTTGCTTGTCGGCATGCTACATCACTGTGGTACTGTCTTCGAAAAAGCTGAAGGGCTCAGGATAAATCAGTGAATGAAAAGCCAGAAGCAGAGCCCTCATCTCCTTTATACTGATGTGGTCTGACCCTCTAACCCATTGAAGTTAACTTACTGCATAATAGCATATTTAAACACCCTGTTACGGGCAAATGTTATAACTTCAATGGGTTAGCAACATGTGCTTCTTGTTATGTTGTCTATATAGCAACTTGTGTAGCATGTTCGTCTTTCTATGTTGGCATGACGACAAGAAGATTGAGGGATCGTATAGTTGAACACAAGTCCAATATAAGAAGACAGTGTGAAACAAATGCTTTATATAAGCACATAAAAGAACGTGGCAATACACATACATTCAAGTTTAGAGTTATAGACATGTTGACTAAAACACTAAGAGGGGGTGATATGTGTAATCAACTAGAAGTGAGGGAATATGAATGGATAGTACGATTGTCAGCAGACAATGAACCTGGTTTAAATGCAGCTGTTTCACTAAAAAGGTTGCAGCATAATAGTTTGAAATGATTACTTCATGAGAATCTGGTTTTGAAATGAGGTTTTTAAATATTTAATAACTCAATGTTTATGTAAAAATTTTTTATGGTGAAATATATGTATACATACATACATAATTTTTCATATATATTTTATATATTTTTAGACATTAAAAGCAAAGTTTGGATGTTGAGTGAGTGGATATTGAGTGTCAAGATATTGCACATTTTAATTATTATAAATATATGTATGGTAGAAGTTTGTAATTGTCATTTTATTTAGCAAAAATGTCAGTAAAAATGTATTAAATGTTGATGTAACTGGTCATATGACTTTGGCTGCAGGTCACGTGATGTGTGGTGGGTGTATTTAAAACTGAGTTTAATTGCACCTTGTGTTAATCATTGAAAAAGGGAGTTATCCCGAAAGCTTTGCGTTTGATAAAGGTGTTTTGCTTTTACTCAACTGTGTTCGTGTGTTTTGATCTTCAGTAAACTTGTCAGCAGTGATTTACGTTTGCATCAGTGTTTGCCATTTATTTGTTTTTTCAACAAATTGCAACAACCAATTTAAAAATATAACTTCCTTTGCAGCTACAATCAGTGGAAGTTATCAAGCCATTGTAATACATCAAGCTTCCTAGTCACATGGAGGGGGTGTGAAGAGTACTCTAAAAATAAACAATGCAGGGGATGTAGGTTGTACCTGTTGCTGCTTCTGTTATTGCACTTGGGTATTGCTCTTGTAGTTTATGGTATATCCATGTGTAATTACTGCGCAACCCACACACACAGTACTGAACAGTTTAAATAAAATTACTGTCAAAACAAGATATTTTTGTGGCGCTCTCACATTTGAATGACTACATTACAGTTTAACTGGGATGTGCGAGTCATGGAGAGCAAAATGAGAAGAAGGGCAGGATGCTTAAACATTAAGCACCACAAGGTTAGAGAGCACACTTTAAATGTTAAACCAGTCAGAGCTCTGCTGAGTGTGGTTATGCATCACAACTTAGCTTTAGGGAAGACATCAAATGTCTCTCACTCACTCTCCCTCCCTTCCTTCTTTTCTTTCTTTCCTTTCAATGCTTCATTAAAAAAAAACTCAAATCTACAAGATTACAGTATTCTCTTTCCACAGAAATGTAGCCATATTAATAAATAACCTTCAGTCAAGAACAGTGATAAGAACAGAATGTACTGTACATTTGAGCACAAAAACGTTTTGTTTGTATGGTACAAGGCTTGGGAACCAATGCTAAACAGACATGTAGAGACTTGCAGGCTTTTGGTACTATTAGGAAATACTTCAGACACAGTTAAATTAATTTTGTTTGGACCGATATGCAGATAGTCATATCAGTGCAGTCCTCAGAAGGCAGTACAGACACTCGAGAGTGGGTGCAGAAGTCAGGTAAAATATCCAGCATTCCGGAACTTTAATGATACTATTCAGGAGGAAAGAAACATCAGCACTGGTATCCAGCATTCCAGAATATTACAGTATTTTGCAGACAGTTTTAGTTTATCAAAGAAATCTGATTATTAATGCAGAAGACGGTTTCACTTTATTTAAGCAATAACCGACTATGTGGTGTGGTATATTGAAGATTTACCCACGATTGGTGTGGTTTAATCATGAGGGCAAAGTCTTCACTATACCACAACCACGGAGTCGGTTATTCCTATTATACAATGACATTATTTAAGAAAAAATACTTACTTTTCTTAAATAATGTCTTTGTATAACAGCGCATTACTGTTCTTCCACCGGTGGTGGTATACTGCTTCCTTGTGTTGATGTACTGCTCATGTGTATGGGACTTGCGTTCCCATGCATACCCAGTACATCAATGCTTTGAAACGGAAGCAATGGGGAAAAGAAAGTCTCCGTTTTTTTTTTTTTTTTTTTATTAAAAAAAAAAAAAGTTTTGGACATCTTATACCAATGGAAAAAAGATTGGGCGACCAGACCTTTTTCCGTTGGTATATTGTGGGATTTACAATGGGCATGCTGGGCAATCAGTGTGCACGTTTTGGAATATTAATGGGGAGTCATTGTAGAATAGCACTGTTATTGGAAACAGTATTTGGATCTTGTTGACACCTACCTTCGCTGTATATAATAAAACATACTTAACCAAACTACAGTATATACAAACTATTTCTGAAGAGTACAAGATTTGACCCATAAAGTAGTGACTGGGATCTGTTCAGCACAGTTCTGTGTAATTAACAGATAAAGACATTCATTAGAGTTTCTATTAGCTGTTTCTAGTTGTTTCATCTCATTTCTGTGTAATCAAATTCTTTCAATCACAATGAACCTATCTGCATTCTCATGTGGGTCCCAAAATAATTAGGAAGATAACACACGGATGGCAAATTAGGACAGTTACAAAAAGGTACACCTAGTACCATTCATTTCATTTTGTCTATTAATGATGCTTAAATTTGAAGTCTTTTTGTCCAGCAAGTCCTCTTTTTGGGGACCATCATCTCTCCCCTTTCCTTCAGGCTATCATCCAGACAGTTATGTTTTTTCTTACGCTTCTCTACAAGCTCAGCCTATCAAACATAACTGGTCAGGTTGCAAGGTCAAAACGCATGCGGGCTTAGTGGTTGAGGTCTCTGATAAACAGCTCCTGGGGTCCAGGGCTCAAATCTGATCTCTTTCTACTGTGTGGAACCTGCACGTTCTCCCAATGTTTGCATGAATTTTCTCTGGCTCTTCACTTTCTTTACAGCTCCCAAAAACATACAAGTTGACTGGGTATTCTAAACTGTCCACACATATTGTCTTTATCCTTGCAATTGCACCCTTGGTTGTAGATGAAAAAGGTCCATGCTGATCCATTTGCTTACCTGGACAACTGATTAGAAACTGCACAAGTCTCAGCCTTTTGAACTGCGTTTGCAGCAAATTGAGCCTCTGGTGGATCAGTACTGTATCAGACCAGGCTGCAAGCTGATGCTGGCCTCTCATTCCCACCTTCTCTGTCAAACACCTGGGTCGATCATGGGACATCAATGTTGCAGTCACAGATTTATCCCCAGCATACAACCAGAAAGAAGTCAAAGTCATTTACTGCTGTTTTACTGTGGATTTCACCAAATGCAACAGGTAATAGATTGCTGCATGTTTGCACTGTTGCTGGAAGGTTGGATCAAACAGGGCACACTTCCCAAAGGCCAACTGAACACTACAAAAGAAAGAAAGAAAAACTTTGACAGTTTACAAGTTGGCATTAAGCAAAATCTTAAAGACATTTTGCAAACTGCCACACTGTTCTATTTTGTTTAATATAGTTAACTTTAAAAAACAGGTAGACAGATAGTTTACAAGATACGTGGCAGCAATGGTGATGGCAGCTTGTAAACTGTCTGCCTGTCAAACTGTTTTGGTTAGCTGTTCTGTTCAAGGTTTGACAGTTTGCAAACTGTCATTAGCTAACTATGATCACTTACACTCAGTGAGAGGGGCCAAATGACAACATTTTCTTCCTACATCTAGGTGTGTGTGTGTGTGTGTGTGTGTGTGTGTGTGTGTGTGTGTGTGTGTGTGTGTGAGAGAGTGTGTGTGCATATGTAAACGCAAGTTTGCATTAACCACACAAACAGGATTTCTGAATATGTTGCGTAAAAAACAATGACTATATGTAAATACTAGGATCTGTAATTTTCACCTCTGTTGTACCACAGAAAATCCCATTTACTGTTAGCCACAATTCTGTTCACTTAGTTCTGTTGACTGTCAGTACCACTAGATCTATGACCTACTTTCAGAGGCCACTTGAAGGGCTGTACTTTGCAGACTGTCATGGGGAGTTAACTGGAATCAGAGGAAATTTTCCTATTATAGGTTTATTTTTATTTTATTTATTTATTTATTTATTTTACATTTGTTGACCGGGAAAGTCCGACTGGATACATGTCCATTTTCAGCGGAGGCCCGGGGAGAAAAGCTCCACAGTGAACAAGTATAATGCATTGAGATAATACATAGAACTAAAGAACAAACAAAACAAATTAGTTTCCTATACTAGAACATGCTACAAAGGAGATGTAGTAAAGTATAATTAGTTGATCATAAACAATATCCGGGATACAAAAATATTAATACTGCTTCTAGCATACCAATTCTCTTTCTAGACTAACCATTTCAGTTAAGAGGAGAGAGAAAGAAGTAAGAGCGAGGGGATGCGTCTAGGGAAGTATCTATACTTGTCTGAGAGAGGATTAGTCAGGACTTGAGCATTGACAGAGCCAGTGTAACTTTAGATGTTGATTTAACCTTTTTTTGAAAACGTATAGGGAGGAAGTGCAGGAAAGGCTGGGAGGAAGGGAATTCCATATTTTGCCAATGGCATTGGTAAAAAGTGAGTCACCGCCTACATTGTTTGCTTTGACTGTTTGAACTAGTAGTTTATTGGAGGAACGCAAACTACTGAGATTATTGTAGGGTCTTAAGTTATTCAGCGCTAGAGTTTTGTCAGGTTGGTTCAGGATTTTAAATGCTTCCATAAGTTGGGTCTGCTGTAGAAGGTTAGTGAGTTCTAACCAGCCTAGGTTTCTTAGGTTAACACAGTGGTGTGTTCTATAGGGCATTCCCGTTGCAAATCTAGCAATCTGATTATAGCAGCGTGTTAGTTTGTTTATTTCCACTGTTTTGAGATTAGTGAGTATAGGGGAGGCATACAGGAGGGTAGAGAGAAGATGTGAGCGGGCCATGGTCACTTTAGCTATTGGAGTTAGAAAAGATTTGATCCGGTATAGAGACCCAAGTTTTTTATTAACGATTTTGATGGTCCGATTTATATGGATATCAAATCTAAGTCTGTTATCTATGGAAACTCCTAACAGTTTGGTATAGGAGTCTGGAGAGATGACAGTCCCATTTTTGGATTGGATAGAAAAGGATAGAGGTGTGGTCTTTTGAGTGGGTTGGAAGAGTAGTAATTTGGTTTTGTTTGGATTCAGGATCAATTTACATCCTAATAGCCAGTTCTCTACTGTCCTGAAACATGATTGGGTTTTGGATAATAGGTTGTCAGGAGTAGTATCAGCACAGACTAATGTCGAGTCGTCAGCATATTGAATGCAGGTTGCTTCAGGGATGGCTTTATACAGGTCATTTATGAAGATAGTAAACAGAAGAGGCCCCAGTATAGATCCTTGGGGTACTCCTATGGTATTAGGTAGGAGGTTGGAAAGTTTAGATTGCCAGAGTACGGCTTGTTTCCTATCAGACAGATAGCCACAAAACCAATCTAGAGCTTGTTTGTCTAGTTGGAGATTTTCTAGTGTATGATGTAGTAGCTGGTGGTTCACCATATCAAAGGCCTTTGATAGGTCAAGAAATAGTGCTGAAGATATTTTTTTGTCATTTCGGTTCTGATTGATAGTGTCAGTGAAAGAGAGAAGAGCAGTGGTTGTACTATGGTGGGGTCTAAAACCATGTTGTGTGTCAGTTAGTAATTTATTCATGGTAAGATAGTGACGGAGTTGTTTGTGTATACACTTCTCCATGATTTTGGCCAATGGTGACAGTATTGCTATGGGCCTATAATTTGATAGTTCAGTTGATAGACCTCCTTTGTGGAGAGGAATGACATGGGATACTTTCCATATAGATGGGATTGTGGATTCTGCTATGGTTCTATTGATTACTATTGAGATAGGGTACGCTATGACATCTGCTGCTATTTGTAAGTATTCAGCTGGGAGAAGGTCTGCAGAGAGAGTAGTTGGCTTTAGTTTCTTCAGTAAAGAACATATATATGCAGTAGGGACAGGTTGGAATTTAAAGGTCGATTGTGACTTTTGTAAGTTTATAGGTTAAGTACTAGGCTAGCTGCCCTTGTAAGCCATTTTAAGCCTAGACAATTTCCTTTTTTGTGCTCGAAATAATCTGTCCCATTTGGTTAAAGACTGGCCTCACCCATTTCATGGTCAATAATTATATACTACCCCTAAAGAGAATAAATGGGATCATACCATAGATAATCTGAGGGGACCCTTGCATGGGATAAAACATTTAAAAGTTGCCTCTGTCCATTAGTAGTACAGGGGCAATCCTGGGGTAAATTTTCTGTTCCCATCCATGGATCTAAGTTTATTTATTTATTTTATTTTACATTTTGTTTACCGGGATAGGCTGACTGGGCCAGTGGCCCATTTTCAGCGGAGGCCCAGGGAGAAAAGCTCCAAAAACAAAACAAAAATTTTAGCAAAATACATAACAATTAGAACAGTAATCGTAATAACAGTTGAACAGTAATTAGTTGCTGCAGGTACAATGTCTACAGATTTTACCATTTTAAGTGATGACAAAATTCACTCCTATAACAGACTAAGTTTAAGGTGCAAAAGTGAAGAGGAGATTTAGTAAGAGGTTTGAGTTAGGGAAAAATATGAAGTAAAAGTGATGTAGAGAAGTTATCCAGGGGTGATACAGGAAGACAGACATTTACTATTTAGATTTTCTTTAAGGAGGAGTTTGAATTTGGATCAGAGACGTCCAAAGTTTGACAACTTGATGTGCGAACTCCAGGAAAAAAAAAACAAACAAATCAGTGGCCAGGTGAGTGACGGAGACTATTTTTCAGCAGGCTATGTCTATATTCTGACAGAGCAAGCTATATACAGAGATATATTTGAGTGTACAAGAGCAGTTAAAAAAAGAAAGTCATGAAGGAAGGGAGGCAGTTGTATTTTGGGACGCTAATAAAAGGAAGTGGGGAGGGAAGCTACTTTGAATAACACAGGTCTCAGTTCTGGTGATGGATTAACATCTACACTATAACAACAAAGATACTGCGCTTGAATGTGGGCACAAATTAACTTTGTTATACATGAACAGGAAGTCTGTTCCACAGGAACAGTATCCTCTGCAAGATACATCTGTCCTTAAAAACTAATAATGAAATATTATATTTTGTTTCTAGCGAACTGCGGTGGTGGTGCTGCGGTAATGTTGTCGCCTCACAGTAAGACATTGTCCTGTTCGATTCTCAGCTAGAGCGTCTTCTGTGTGGAGACATGCGTGAATGGGCGTATCTTCGTTGAAGGTTGTGTGTCAGAGCTGGCAACTCGGTACGTAAAAATCTACTGCGAATCACTAGCGGACCGGAGTTCCGCTGTGGCGACCCCTAACCGGGAAAAGCCGAAAGACACAACAACATATTTTGTTTCTAGCAAGTGTCACGGGATCTTTGACATCCATGTAAGTTAACAGCTCCTTAGGTAGATGGGATCTCACTTTAGCACCTCATCCTGTTTTTTGTAATCTTACACAAACTTTTTCATCTGCAGTTTCACGAACACTATCAATAGCTACTGTCTGGACTCTCCATGCTTACCTATGCCTATCCCCAATCCCAGCAAAAAAAGAAAGCATCAAACCTTCCATTTTCATTGGCTCACTATTTGGTATCACAATCAACACAACCTGGCATGAATTCTGCTTTGTACTGGCTGATACTGCTGATGTCTTTACACTACCATTTTAGTCTGCACGGTACCTCTGAGATTGTCAAGGTCCATAACTAGCCTCAAACCTGAAAGTCAGAAGGAAATGCAGGGTTCATCTACGAACTATTGCTAAACAATCAATCAATCAAAAACACTTCAGGCTGGAAAACTTCCTACAGGTAGTCTGCAAACTACCACTTGTATGCAATGTACTTCTTCAGGAATGCTAAGTTAGCCTCAAAATAACATAAGTTGATTATACAAATGGATTGCACATTTGAATGATGAAAATAAAGTCTATTTACACATAATAACTGAGAACTAGTATCCTAAGAGCAATATGTTTTCTGAGGAATAACACTATCAAAGGGCAATGACAATTTATTACAGCCAAATTTATATAAAATGAGATCAAACATGTGCCTGTAAGAAACAGATGATTCTAGAGAAGCAACATGCAACATTAAAGCCTTGATGGTTTGTTAAGCACTATTTTCCTGTACCCTATATTTACATTTGGTTGCTTTGTCAAGTACTGTTCTCTTGTACTGTATCTATCTATCCATCTATCTATCTGGTGACTGAGGAACATCCATTTAGGAAGTCAATTACATATACACATATATACATACACATATTTTAGACATGGGCAATAATGTTTTTCTACCCTGCCAACATACCAAAACGTTATTCCCATAATAAGTGTCCAGGTTGTTCTTAAAAATAACTAACATAGTGCTTGCTTTAATGTAATTTGTTAGTATATTCCATGCATCAGCAACTCTCTCACAGAGCCAATTACATCTCTAATTCCTATATAATCTTTTACATACATTGTCTGATGATTATACTTTTTGATAATTCTAAACATTCCCAGAGATAGTTGACTCTAAATGCCCTAATATACCTGAACAAGGTCTCCTCTTAAATGTCTACATGAGGACACTGTACAAGTTCAGATATTTTACGTCTTTTATAATAACTTAAATTTTCACATCCATGGATGCCCTTGGTATAATTCCACTGCACGCTTTCCAATATACTCATTCTTATCAGGTTTCCATGCTGTTAATCCACATTAACGGTTGGGTCTAATGTAACTAAGAAAAACAAAGATTTCATCATTTCTGATTTCCTAGACTTTATAAATCTTTTTATGCAAACTATAGTTCTATAACTATCATTGACCAATTAGTTGACATGATTAGTAAAACACAAAACTGGACCTACCCATATACCCAGGTCCTTAAATTAATTTACAGTTTTAATCACTGTGTGCTGCATTAAACATTCACCTTTCAATCTATGTTTCACAACTCTCAAATGATTAGTTTTTGATGTATTTATCAGCATATCATTCTCCTTGTGCGCAAATGGTCAAGTTTAGTCAAGTTCTTTTGCAGACGTTCCCTATATGTAACATGCAATCAGTTTATCTATTTTCAAGTCATCCACACACAGAATAATACGTTTATTAAAATAAGTAGAAATGCAGTTACATAAAAGACAGCTGCATAACTGCTTGCAGCACCTCACATGAAAAGGTAGATCTTAAAGATACAACCTAAACAAGTATGGACCTAGGACAGAACCCTGTGGGACACTCTGACTGTAACCAATAATTTCACTTGTCTGACTGTTGTATGATACTTGCCATGTCCTATTTGTAAGGCATGCAGCTATCCATCTTATCAAGAGTACATCAGTACATACTTATTCCAATTTATTTATCACTATTTTGTGTATGGCCCTATCAAATTCTGAAGTCTATATAAATTATATCACAGCACAATTTTTATTTATAGCTATTATTATTATACTGTTATAGAACATCACATTAAAGGTGGAATCTATTTACAAGACATGCATGCTGATATACGGCTTCTTCAAGTCCAAACCTTTCCAAGTCTAACAATAATTTATCCAAAATAGCCTTCTTCATTATTTTTCCACAACATGAAAGTAAACTTAGGGGGTCTATATGAAACTGGGTTTGCCCTGCTCCCCTTTTCCTTGAAGACAGACTTAACAAATGCACATCTCCAATCTTGAGGAATCTCCTAATATTTAAATGACTTGGTGAATGACAGATATAATGGTACAGCAAGTTGGTGCCAAAGTGTTCTCAGATCATTATTACTAATTCCATTTCCTCTCTATACTTTGTTTGGGTCCAGTTTGCTTAGTTCTTTTTCAATATAATCCAATTTAATTTCAGTATCTGAGGTTACCTGGATGTTACTATGACAAGTTATTACTCCCCTTTGTGGAATCAAACTGCTTTGCCTAAGATTTTACAAATATATCATCTGTTGCATCAAAGAATAAATTTTAGAATCTACACAATCTACCACTATATATCTATAATATGATTTCCAATTAAGCACAATATCTTTATATAAATTTACTTCAAAATTTTCTTGATCTTGTCTCATATTACATTTAGTCTGACAAGCTTGTTTATTTCAGTTTTCAAAGTTATACTTCAGCTGTTTTCCATTTTTTATACTTTTTGTCTGTCACCTTAATCCAAGTGTCTTTTTCTTATGTATGCCTAGGATCCTGATATTAAACATTTTTTTTTTGCATTCAGACAGTTTCTCTTTCACAACTTGCCACATTCCTTTTGCAGTTTTCCCACTTAATGCATCATTCCAATTAGTTTTATACAGTGACCAATTTACTTCCATATAGTCTGTTATTAATCTTCTGTGTATCAGTTTAGATTTTTGTTTGGGAGAATTATCTAGCAACAATTTAACCTTTATAACCCCATGACCACTACACATCAACAGTTGTAAAACTTGACATGAGGTAACTGTTATTCCCTAAACAATGCCTAGTATGTTCTGTTCTCTGACGGGCTTTTTACAATCTGAAGAAATTGTTCTGTCTAAACATATGTTGTAAATAATTTCCTTACGAATGCTGAAACAATATTATTCCAGCCTGTTTCTGATAAATTTAAGTCCCCAGCCGCTAAAGTTACACAATCTACATCACTGGTGTTATCACTGAACGTTATAATCATGTCGCATAACAATTTTTAGTCAGATTTTTTTTGTTAGAATGCTTGTTACAGTAAAAAAATATATACCCTGACAGAACTGATTTCTATTCATTATTCTTTAACCACGTTTAGCACACAACATTAATACTGAGACAATGTAGCAAATGTTCCAATAAAAACTTTATTATTATAGCAATAACCCACGCCTGGGTGTGGGTAATGCTGGATTTACCCACGGTTGGCGTGGTTTGGTCCCGGTGAAGCCCGAGGACCAAACAAAGCCAACCGTGGGTAAATACAGCATTACCCACACCCGGAAGTGGGTTATTGCTATTATACCATGACATTATTTAAGAAAAGAAACTATTACTTTTCTTAAATAATGGCATAGTATAATGCCTGTTTACTGCCCTTCCGCAGATGTCTGGCATCCGCGGCAGTTCTGATGTACTGCGCTCCTGCGCAGTACATCAGAGCTGTGGGCAAAAGCAATGGAGAAAGCAAGATCTCCGTTGCTTTTTTTTTTTTACTGTTTTCGCTATGTTAAATGGGTTTAACATAGCGAGACAGTTTTAAAATAAGCAACGGAGATATCCGTTGCTTATTTTAAAACTGTCTCGCTATGTTAAACCCATTTAACATAGCGAAACAGTAAAAAAGCAACGGAGATCTTGCTTTCTCCGTTGCTTTTTTTTAAAACCTGTCTCGCTATGTTAAATGGGTTTAGCATAGCGAGACAGCTTTAAAATAAGCAACGGAGATCTCCGTTGCTTATTTTAAAGCTGTCTCGCTATGTTAAACCCATTTAACATAGCGAGACAGTGTTTTAAAAGTAGAGTTATACTAATGGAAAAAAGTCCGGGCGACCGGACCTTTTTCCATTAGTATAACTCGATTTACAATGTGCACGCTGGCCAATCAGCGTGCACGTTTTGGGGGGGTCATGGTATAATAATGCTTCTAGCATTAACAACCATTAGTGATTCATCAAATGTGACATGAGCTGTTAAATTTTTTTTCGACCAGGCAAAAATCCTGTCTTGTGTTTGTCAAATACTACAATATATCTGCTACATAAATCGTCTTTCCTGGTCTTGACAAGTGCACACTATTTTAAGCATGTGTGCCCAAAATTAGGCTTGGACACTTCACACACTTCCATTTTTTCATACAGGTATTTACTCTAAAAATCTTTTCATTCATGGTGACCTGACCCATTTTCAGTAAAGTCCACGTTTGAAAAGGATACCTAAACAAAAATGTTTAAATAATAAAATATAAAAAATAAATGCAGTATAAATGCACACTTGCAAAACAAACAAACATAATAAAAGCATAGAGTTAGTTACGCAAAGATGCACAAATTTAACAGACAGTTATCACTGTCAGATTATAAATCTTGTGTGGAGCTAGAAAACAGCCATCTAACTATAAAGGAAAGCATGCTGCCTACTAGAATAAGGGCTGCTTATCCAGGGAACTGTACGTTATGACAACTGGCTTGTAAAGTCCCAGACATCTGACCTACCTTCTTTGCAGAGTACTAACACATTGCTATGGTCACGTGGCATATGGTACCTACTGGGAAAGCAACTGAAGGAAAAGGGGCCCTGAACTCTTACAGCAACATTCTTAATAAAGAAGATAAAAAACACAAGGTTTAGAATAGGACTAATGCATTTGCACATGTATCAAAATGCATCCATAACTGTGAATGGCAGTGATTACTAATTTCTACATGCGCAGTCACCCTTTCCTACAACAAATTAGTTCCTTCACTGCACAATCTATCTGCTGTTGGTTATCAGATACTTCTGAAGCAAAATGTTTTATTATTTCATATAAAATAACGTCTCCATCCCACAACACTGCTTCAGGCTTTTATTTCCAACATTTTGCTATGTTTCTGTCAGTAGTTGTGAAAGAAAAGTGTATTTTTTCTTTTGCACAATGACCTATAACATTTCAAGATGACATATCAGGGAATGGATAAAAGAAACAAACCAAGAAGAAACGTTGCAGTGTGAACGGTGTGATGTTCACTTCCTGAATTATGTTACGCACTTAGTTCACTTAATAAAAATCGAACTGTAAAATATGTGCTACAAAATAATCAAAGTGAAAATTCTAGGTAGTCGACAGTTGAGTTAAAAATGGAATACCTTTTATTAAAACACACAAACAAGTGATCCTAGTGGAGTATAATGAAGAGCATCAAAAATATTCCTTGTTTATAAATAATCAGGTTGTATGGAGCAAGGGAGTAGCTACAGAAGGTGGTTCTGTTCAGAGCAATGAAAGCATTAAAATCATTACTTTAGCTAAGTTCCCCTTCCTTCTTAACACCATAGCATAGAGACTGTGCTACCTAAAACTGAAACTGAAAAGCTAGAGACAAATTACAATCTAAGACCAGTTTATTAACACTTTGCATAGGCTAACCAACTAATCCAAAACTTTATTAATTAAGAAACTAATTAACTAAAAAACTGACTAACAAAAAGATCTACCACTAGACATCTACCAGAATAAATATTAATAAATATACAACTTTTAACAAAGATCGTTTTTGTATCAGATAAATACTTCATCAGGTTTGTGTGTCAAAAACAAATCACAATACAAATGAACATGTGTATAGATATACATCTGAAAACCTACGTAGGATGACAAACAAAAATAATTGCTAAGCTGGAAATACAGTTATAAATGTTAAAAAATAAAGTACTAAAGTCATGAGGATCTGTTAAAGTATGGTACCTAATGAAGAAAATGCTTAGTTTGAATGTGCAAGAGTGCACTCAAGAGTAATTGCAACCTTTAGAAAAAAAAAGACTAGGCCCATGCACATTGTGTGCACTATCAGACTTTCACTGCCCAAAAGGAAAAAGTGTAAAAAAAGCGTTCAGTTTAAAATCTAAAGTAGCACTGAAGGTGGAACCACCAACAATGATTAATGTATGCATGAGCCACCTAAAGTATGTCCTTTGTAACAATGAAAATTAGTGCTAAAACAAGTTGGGAAGACTGCCAGCCTAGCTAGATATAATGTTGTAGATAATTCTGTCATTTATATTAATATAAGCCACAGGCTTGTTCTCTTAAATGTAAGAAAATTGTGTTAAATATTGAACGTCAAAAATGTAACAACAGTGCACTGGAAGAAAGCTGGCAAGTCAAGCATTGTATGACTGTTTGATCTCAAACTCGGAGCCGTGATGTCTGGGCCAGCAGATTCTTTTTATTGTTTTGAGACCAGAGTTAATTGCTAGATTTTACATACATGATGTCTGTGGTTTCTGACCAGGTGCAAGATCAAATATATGTTAAACTCTCAGTTTCTGTTAGCCTGGGAACCAGAGAAGAATGATATAATCTAAAATGAGTCAACAGTGATGTATTATGAATTTAAAAGACTGTCACAGAGAGAGAGTGAGAGCATTTTGGATTTTGCAAAAGCTGACAGCAACTCACCAGTACTCTGCTTTTGCTATATATGTAAGTCTATTTAGAACTGTGATTGCTCTTACGTAAAGATAGAAAATAGTCAGTTTAGTCTAGCTGTTTTCTATATTTATGTCAGAACTATTTTACAGTATTATTTGAAGCATTTTCCTGTGATGTCTGAACTATTGACTACCACTGTGTGGTGAGAAGTATTGTTTTGTGTTTTTATTACTTAATATTAAATATTTTTAAACCTTTCAATTGTGGCTGTTTTGTGTAGAGATAATTTAAGCTCTAGAGGACATTGCATGTATATAGTGATACTGTACAAAGCCACTCCAATAAGCTGTAAAAGTTCTGGTCACACTTACTAACTGGATAATAACATTGCACAGTAATAACTGGACACCCTTTAGTAAGGGCTTTTTTAGTAGCTGATATTAGGGGTTCTGGTGGCAGTGGATTACTACCTTATAGCCTGGGCAGAATGGGCATACCTAGTGAACCTGTGCCAGCCTTCCCCAGGAGTGTCGGTGTGTTTGTATATAAATCATATCTCAAATTGTGTGTGTGTATCAGTCACTTGGGCAGGGACACAAAGCACTTGTTGGATAGAAGGAGTGCTGGGAGGACTTGGCTGGGAGCCCAGGCTAAGGACTCCACTCTATAGCTGTGCCAGTTGGAAGTCTTATTGGGGATCTGGAGAGAAAGGTTGAAACTAGCCCCCAGACTGATTGTGATCCATGTGTGCTCTTAAGAGAAATTGTACTTCACTGTATGTGTACTTGTTTATCCTTCTCAATATGGAAGCACCTCACTGGTGTTAGTGCTGAGGATTGAGGCTCCTTGACTACTGGGCCACTGCACGGGCGTCACAAAAGTAAACAGTGTTTGATATTTGTTTTTAAACACAATGTAAGCAAGTAATGTCAGCATTAATCAGACCCATATCAGTATTTAATAGTCTTTTAAACAGTGGTGCAGTTTTCTGAGTTCTAGTATGCTTTTTTATGGAGCAATAATAATTAAGCCCTGGTTTTCTAAGAGTTCAGTTTCAGCTGCCACAATAGTTCACGTTTTTCTAAAAGATTAGGGATTTCTCCTACCAGTTCCATTTTGTTTTTGGAATGAATAAAATAATTACATAGTCTACTACCCCTTCTTTACAAATTATATAAAACTTGTTGGTTCATTAAAAAAAATCAAGTCTGTATTTTGTTTTAACTACAGCTTATGGTCCCTTACTGCAAATGTATATAACTAATTGGTTCATTAAAAAAAATCAATCTGCATTTTGTTTTAACTAAAGCTCACTAGTACTTTTCACTCTCTCATTCTACTGGATATCAGAGAACAAATAACCTATTAGTCCACTGTGTGTAACAAGCTGCTCTTTAGACCATCTCCTACTCCCACTACTACCAGCCCAACATTATTACACCCTAAAGCTCCTAATGCAACTTAACACTGCAATGCAAAAGCCAATATTTGGCACTGACAATTTCTTCTTCTTTCAAGTAACAGCACGAAGTACAGCAGGCGAAGCAGTGTTATTTGTAGGAAAACATTTGGGTCATCCTTTCATGCCTGGATAATATTGAGATATTTCCCCAAAAATAGTATGCATACTACATCAACCATATTGTGTTGTAACACTTGTAATGCAGCTCAAAATAGCATTGATGCTTTCTTTTTTAGAATGAAACAATAATGTCAAGCATTGTAACATATTTTCAAGAAAATGGAATACTATGCCATGAATTGATGAATGGACTGGTTGAGAGAATGAAAGAAGCCTAGCAAGTTATTAAGAACCAGAAAAAATAACAGTATTGGAACTAATATAAATATTCAAATGTATTAAAACCTTAAAAAAATTTGAAAATGTCAAATGGCCTACAAATAAAAAGAAGTTATGTACTCACCATAACGTTCCATGTATGTAGTCCATCTCGCCGAACATTATTACGTGTGGGTTCAGAGCCGATCCTCGGCTCCGACTCGGCCACTTTTAGAAAGCCTGAAAACTTCTGATTGGCTCGTGGCTAGGAGGTATCCCATGGGGCATGAGCACACTCCCCAGATCTTGTTTGCTGCTAGTCTATATAAGGAGAAAAAGTAGAAAGGAGAACAAAGGTTCAGAAGAATAAAACCCTAATAAAAGTGTCCTTTATGAAATAAACCACTGTAGAAAACTGTTTCCAGATCCTCCAGGAACGGGTCTGGTGGGTGGGTTCGTAATAATGTTCGGCGAGATGGACTACATACATGGAACGTTATGGTGAGTACATAACTTCTTTATGTTATGTAGTCCTATCTCGCCTCCATTATTACGTGTGGGACAGCGTCCCTAGCATCTTGTATGGGTGCCTCACTGGAAAATACTCCTGAGCACAGCGGAACCAAATGTGGCCCTAACCCTGGAAGTTAGGTCCAATTTATAATGGGTAATGAAGGTATGAGGGGTAGCCCATGTTGCTGCTGCACATATATTATCGATAGGAGTCCTGGCTTGGAAGGCAGCAGAAGTAGAAAATGATCTGGAAGAATGCGCTTTATAAGGGGTAACTCTCTTCCCTCAGAAGTATAAATGAAAGAAATGCAGTTAGAGATCTAGTTTCATAGTGTGACTTTAGAAACTGGCAAACCCATTCTTGTTTCAGCAAAGGAAACGAATAGCTGGTCTGAAATTCTAAATCATTTAGTTCTGTGGATGTAGAAACACAATTGCCTATGCGCATCCAATTGGTGAAATCTATACTCTGCTTTATTGGTGTGATTGGGGAAGAATACTGGCAATTCAATAGTTTGATTCAAGTGAAAATGGGAGCAGACCTTGGGGATACAGGAAGGATTTGTCTTGAGAGAGACCCTATCTTTGTGAAAAATTAAGTATGGAGGTTTAACTGATAGGGCTTGCAGTTCAGAAACTCATCTGGCTGAAGTTATCACCACCAGAAAAAGAGTCTTCCACGACAGAAATTTTAATTGACAGCTATGGGCTGGTTCAAAAGGTGACAAAGTAAGTTTAGAAAGGACTAAATTTAGATCCCAGGGAGGAATGGGATTTTGAACAGGAGAACTTAACATCATAGAACCTTTGAGAAAGGTCTTGGAAAGTTTGTGGGACATAAGGTTAGAATCATTAATTCCCACATGAAAATTAGATATTGCTGCTAGCTGAACTCTGAGTGTAGCAGCTGCTGATCCCTGGTGAAAAAGTTCTGATAGGAACTCTAAGACAATAGGAATGGGAGCTGTAAATGGATTAACCTTTCTGTTATCTGCCCATATAGAAAATATCTTCCATTTACTGCTGTACAATTTTCTAGTCGAGGATTTATGAGAAGAGGTAATGATATGGGTTACAGCTGGAGACAGATCGTGAAGCCTGACTAATGATGGAACAGGAGCAGCCATGCTGTCAGTATGAGAGTGTGGAGTGTGGAGACAGGGATGAAGAAAACCTGACATGTGTGTCAAGAGGTCTGGTACTGGGTCCAGAGTCCATGGACAGTCTAACAGGTGAGGCCCGAGGAAAGAGAACCAAATCTGACAAGGCCAGTAAGGTGTGATGAGGATCATCTTGCTTCCCAACAACATTGCTTTCTGTATAACCTTGGGAATGAGTGGAAAAGGAAGAAATGCATAATGAAGTCCCGGGGGCCAATTGTGGATGAGTGCATCACTCGGAGACTCTCCCGGAGGGGGAATGAGGGAGAAAAAGGTGCTGCATTTGGCGTTGATGGGGCTGGCAAAGAGATCGCAGCACGGATGTCCCTATTTGTAAAAGATCTTTCGGGCTACTTTCTGGTTCAAAGACCATTCGTGAGGTAACAAAATTGCCCTGCTTAGCTTGTCTGCTATCACGTTGAATGTCCCCGGGATGTGCGTTGCAATGAGAAAGCATTGGGAAGAAATCGCCCAGTTCCAAACTCACAGGGCCTCTCGATGTAAGGCGTAAGATCTGGTTCCTCCTTGCTTGTTTAGATACCATACCACCGACATGTTGTCTGTCTGGATAGCTATCATCCCTAGAGGGAGAAAGTCATGAAGTGCTTGCAACGTTAGAAGCACCGCTCTCATCTCTAGGACATTGATATGCAGATGGGCCTCATGATCTTGCCATGTGCCTTGGACAGTCCTGGCTAGATAATGCCCCCCCACCCTACCTGAGAGGCATCTGTGGTCACAGTGGCAACGGGTTGGTGTGGTACAAAGGGAGTCCCTGTGGTAAGGTGACCTGGCTGAATCCACCAACGGAGATCCTTTTTGCAAGAATCTGTGATTAGTATCTGGTGATGCAGGGGCAACTGCTGAAAAGACCACTGTAATGACAGGAGCCATTGGAGTATTCTCATATGTAGTATTGCTAATGGTACCAATGTTATAGTCAACGCCATTGTTCCAAGAAGTTGCAATACCACCTTCGCTTTGACTCTTCGAAGGGGAAGTAACCTGTAAATCTGCTGTGAAAGATTCTGCATTCTGTCTGTTGGTAGTCTGGCTATCATAGAGACCATGTCTATGTTTGCTCCTAAAAAAGGTTATAGATTGAGCGGGCAAAGTTAAGGATTTTTCCCAATTTACAGAGACTCCCAACTGGGAACAGAGCTTGATTGTGGAGTGGAGTGGAGTGTCTGGATTGAACTAGAAGATGCCTGGTAGAGGCGGTCAGGAGCCAATCATCCAGCTATGGAAAAACTTGGATTCCCTGATGCCTCAGATGGGCTGTCACTACTGCCATGCATTTGGTGAACACCTGGGGGGCTGTGGTGAGACCAAAAGGCAGCGCCCAAAACTGGTAATGATTGGCTCCCAGCTGGAAGCGTAAAAAACTCCTTGATGCTTTTTCCAGCTTGATGTGGTAGCAGGCATCTTGGAGATCTACTGAGCACATCCAATTTTCTTTCCCTAACAGAGGGAGTATGGATTGCAGAGTGACCATTCGGAACTTGGACTTCTTTACATACTTGTTTAACCTGCTGAGGTCTAAAATGGGTCTCCAGTCTCCTGTTCTTAATGGAACTAAAGAATCTGGAGTATGTTCTGAATTCTTTCTGGTCTGCCAGGACCTTTTGGATGACTCTTTTTAACAGCAGCTTTTCTATCTCTATAGCTGCTTGATTCTTGTGATTGGGTGGTACATCTGGGATCCTTTTGGGATAGCGTGGTGGAAGGGAAAAGGGTATAGAGTAACCTCTGGTGATAATGTCTTGTACCCACTTGTCTCGAGTGATATTTAGCCAGGCTTCTGGGTACAAAGACAGGCGACCCCCGACCATCTCCAAAGATGCACAGTCGGGTTCCACATCAGGAACGCTGATAGGGGCGGTCACGAAAGGAACTGCGACCTCCCTCATTTTGTGGACCTCCCCTGCCTCTAGGGCGACATCTACCATTTGTTCCTCCTCCCCTGCCTCTGAAGGAGGAATCACCCTGTGTATCCTGGAAAGATCTCTGTGATTTCTTGAACCACATTTTACCACTCTTCTGACCTTTAGGGTA
The DNA here is from genome assembly GCF_019279795.1 of Protopterus annectens. Classification (NCBI taxonomy): domain Eukaryota; kingdom Metazoa; phylum Chordata; order Ceratodontiformes; family Protopteridae; genus Protopterus; species Protopterus annectens. Next base: position 1,725,664,322 of record NC_056726.1, read on the forward strand.
AGGTCTAGAAGGGACGGTAAAATGGACTCCCACATCAGAGAGAGTCTTTCCTTCTTGTTCACACCAGGTGAGGGTATCTTTCACCTTGGGTCCAAAAAGAGAGGATCCATCAACGGGAGCATTGGTGAATGTAGACTTGAAAGGTTTAGCAAAATTGCATAGACGCATCCAGGAGTGTCTCCTTAAGGAGACTCCTGAACCCACCGCCCTGCTCGCACCATCAGCTGCGTATGAGATCAGCCTCATGGAGGAGTTAACAATGGATGTTAAGGTAGCCAACTGAGTAGATACTGTAGATGGGACTCCTTCAGTAGAGGTACCTTTAATAGTATCTCCTAACTCCTTCAGGAGAGCTCTCTGAAGTCTCGTGAAGTGTGATAGAAAATTCAGCGGAGTGTAAAAGCCGCTGAAGAGAAGATACGCTTCCCGTATCTATCCATCGTTCGAGATTCCTTATTGGGCAGATGGACAGAAGAAGTCATCTCTGCTAACTCCTTCTTAGTGGCCGCAGCCACCACCATGGCATCTACAGGTAAGCCCTTGGATAAAAATTCTTTGTCTTTAGGGGTGGAAAGAAACTTGTTCGGCCTCCTGGGGACTGGTTCCACAGCATCAGGAGTCTGCCATGCTTTCTGACTCACAAGATACAGTAACTCGTCAAATGGGGGAGACACCCATGAAGCTGAGGGTTGAGACCCGAAAGCCTTCAGGTATATTGACTCCTCATCAGATGGGATAACAGTGAGCCAGCCACTTCTCTGCCTGAGGATCTCCAAGATGTCTGCAAAGGAGACATCTTCAGAGGATGACTAAGGGGACCCCTCCGACTCATCGAGGTCAGTGTCAGATGTGAAAGACTCATCAGGGGAGTCTACATGCTTCCTCTTACATGATCTCTTCCGAGGGTCTCCTCAGCAGGGTTCTCTGGGGAGGCCTCAGAAGATTGAGGGCCACCCGAGTGGGGGTCCTGGGGCTGTGGGTCTCTGCCATCCGGGGGAAGGGAAGATGCTGAGACTGTAGTCAGCACTTGAGGGAGTACAGCATTGGTACTTCTACGTGGGGTGGATGAACTATCCAGCATGCTCCTCATCTTCACAAAGACCGATTCCTCTGGCTCCAAAAGACGTCTCGATTCCGAAGAAACCGGAGGTGCTGACGGCTCCAGAAGGATCGGCTCCGAGAATGATGTAGGGTCCGAGCTCACTCAGGCCGATGCACCAAGAGGGAGACTCGGTACCGAAGAAGTTTGGTTCCAAGTGTCCCCATCGGGGCCGACCGAGGAGCTTCGGACCCTAGACACTTCAGATGGTGCTGAGAGTGTCGGAGCAGAACTCAGCTCTGAGACAACCACACGAGGTGCTGGAACCGAAGACTCCACTGTAGTTGGTACTGGCAATATCGGCTCCGAAGGCCCAATCTGGGTTGGAGGAGGAATGAAAGCAGGACAGACAGAAGGAGTCGGCTCCGAGACTGAGTGGGTCGGAGCCGAGAAAACTTTTGGCAAGGCCAACGACTTGAGGAGTCTGAGCACCACTCTCTCGATGTCTTCTTCAGATAGACTCCTGGAGGACAGCATGGGTGACCTTGTTTTGTGTAATATTGGCGATTTAAGGGTAGGGGAGACCGGTGGAATATCCACTGACTGGCTCGGAAGAGGGCTGCTAATGATCGGCACTGAAACACTTGCTACCGATACTGCAGGTTCTATGTCCAAAATCTCAATCGGCCCCGAAGACTGTGGAGCCGAAGAGAAAGATACCAACTCCGCTTTTTGTAACTTCTGTGGTGGTTCAGAGGCAGAAATTGGAGCCGGAGAAGGCCGTTTTGAAGTTTTGCCCTTATCCTTTCTAAAAAACTGAGACATAGGAGAGGAAGAAGAACTGGCTAGGTCTTCTTCGAAGGAAGGTTTCAACAGACCTTTTAAAATAAGTTTATACTTCCATTCCTGGAGCACTCTAAGGCTATAAGAATGGCAAAAAAGGCAGGTTTCTTGCAGATGTACGACCCCTAAGCAATATACACAAACGTTATGTCCATCAGTGATGGACATTTTTTGTGAACACTTAATGCACTTCTTAAAGCCTGATGGTTTGTGTTCCTTAGATTCCTTAGACATATTGACAGCAAAGGCCAACACACTCACACAACAAGAGAGGAACTAGATCCTCTAACTTAAACAGATCTAGCCCTATCACACTCTAAGAAAAAAGGGGGGAAAGAGCTAAGTCCTCTAACTTAAACAGACCTAGTGTGAAGAACAAAAAGGGATGAAACCAGAACCTCTAACTTAAACGGTTTAGTAAAAAACCAAAAAAAAACACACACACTTAAGGGATACCACACGCGAACAAGTAATAGGCCCAGAAAATACAATATCCGATAAAGTCAAATCCGGTTGAAGTCACAAATCAGAAGTCACAAAAAAATGACTGTCAGTAATGAGCTATAACAGACAACTCTCTATAAGCAATAAATTCCTAAAAAGGAAGTAATAGTAGTAAAAAAGGTATCACTTGGCCACGGCCAACCATGAAAGCTTCTGACACGGCAAACGAGATCTGGGGAGTGTGCTCATGCACCATGGGATACCTCCTAGCCACTAGCCAATCATAAGTTTTCAGGCTTTCTAACAGCGGCCGAGTCGGAGCCGAGGATCGGCTCCGAACCCACATGTAATAATGAAGGCTAGATAGGACTACATAACATAAAATTGTTATCAGAAAAATGAAGAGTATAATGTTTTACTACTTCTGCATGGGTCCTAAAAAATGTATAGGATGTTACTAATGTTAAGCGTGATAATGATACCATTGAAAATTAAAGAATTACATGGATATCAGATCATAATGAATTATATGTTTACCTGTCAGCGAACTGCAGATCACTTAAATATACATCTATCCATCTGTCTATTTTATTAAATACTTGTCACGGAGAAAGTCATAGGATCATAGGAGATTACTAGACTATTGACCTGGATGTCATTTTAAGCCAAGCCATTTCAACCCAATGTAATACTGTAGAGGTAACAGTCAATATCCAAGCTTGCATTTAGTGATGACTGCCAATGTCCAGGAGGGTTGTGGGCACTATCCCAGTAAGAATTTATGGTGCCCCATCCACTCATCCAGGTTCCTCCTGAACAGTGTCCTAGAGGTGCTCTGCTTCACATGAATTGGTAGCCTGTTCCAAAGATGTGGCAGTCGCTGGGAGACAAAGCTGTCCCTCCAGCATGTCCTAGTTAAGCCACAGGCCATATTTAAGTCCCTGGAACGGGTAGCCCTAGACCCATTTGATTTACGGATATGCAGCAAGTTCATTAGATTTGGGTCTTGGGTTGCTCTGTAGGCCAGGCATAAGTCTCCTCTAAGAAGTCTATATGATAAGTCTGTGTAAGGCACATGCTGGAGGCCCTTGACCTTCTTAGTTAGAAACCTCTGAGGTCTCTCTAATTGTTGCAGGTGCTTAGTACAGTACATACAGAATGGCGAGTTATACTCCATTACAGGCCGGATAAGTGCCGAGCACAGGGGGGTTATAACTTCTATTACTCTTGAGGCGATGCCTTTACTAATCAAGTGAGCTATGTGGAAAACTTTCCTTACAATGGTAGACACGTGGTGGTCAAAGTTAAGGTCAACCTGTGATCCCAGGTCCTTTACCACTTCATGGGTACTTATGGTATTGTTACTGATTTGATAGTGTGAAGGGACATTGTTTCTGCCGAAGGGAATGATGATGCATTTCTTTGCATTTAGTTTGAGACCGTGACTAATACACAAGTTGCTGGTTTGTGCCAGATACTCCTGAAGTATACTGACATAATTTGGGGATTCAATGATTGCACCCAGTTTGCAAACTTGGTCAGTCACAACCCTTTAGTTTTGACCTGAATTTCTGAGAAGTATACACCAAATAGGGGGTTCAGCACTGACCCTGTGGCATCCCACTGCTAACAAGTCTGCTGGTTGATGTAGAGTCACCCACTTTGATAGTGTATGCCTGGTTTGTGAGCTAGCTGGCAGCCCATCTTACAAGGGGTTTACATTCAGTTTGTTAACTTTATTGGAACTATAAATACACTGAAATACAATTATTTACATATCCGGTATTTAAGTATAAGTGTGCAACTAGCAACTCTTGAAAGCAGTGTTCAAATACCTTTAGGAGCAGCTTCTTTGTATGTTACATTTTGCAGTCCCTTTAAAATGTAATGTCATCACTGTAAATGTGAGTGTGCGCCTATGGTTGAGTACTTACATCATTGTAAAGAAAGTGACCGACAAGCAGGTATGCATATTTGCATTTTTCTCCCTTGCACAATACTGTAAATGGGGACTGCCTTTTCTTCCTATAAGCTACAGCTCATGTAGCTTTGACTGAGTGTGCTGTTTAGTTTCTTGCTAATATCTTGGAGGCCTATAAACCTACTTCAAGTATGCCTCACCACCCACAGTTAGGAAAAGGCTGCACAACAGATGATAATGCACGGAATATGCTGCAAACTTGGTATCTGGTGAATTGGTACAGTCAGCAATGTACTCTACCATAATCCTAAAGGGATATAAAATGATCTTTGTGCCTTTTCATGTGCGCCATCATCTTGTAAGCCACATCTTCGGAAACACAAGTGTCTAGGTCTAGCACATTAAATGCTGGTTCAGCTTTGTGGTTTTTGTTTGTCATAACTCACTAAACTTAAATCATCTACTTTTCAGGACCATACCTGACAGCAGAATCTTCCTAGGCTCAAACACTACTTACTACCCTATTTACACAATTTTGAGTTTTTGAGTCACTTTGTATTCTTCTAACTAGTGAAAGTTGGCATTTTATGCTACTATGTATGCATGCACAGAATACATACATATATACCATGCACACTGTAAGTAGACTCATTTGCCTAACTTGCAACTCCAAGCAACTCACTTCACCACTCTTTGCTCCAGGGCAGAGTCTGAATAAGGTCCATGAAGAGCAGTGGAGTAGTCATCTATCCTAGTTAACAAATACAAATAAATAAATCCATAAAACACATCTGATGATACCAGTAATGGGCTAAACCAATATATATTGGTATGTGTTGATGTGAAGGAGCTGCGGTGGTACAGCGGTAGCGTTATTGCCTCACAGCAAGAGGTTCTCCTGCTCGATTCTCGGCTGGAGTGCCTTCTGTGTGGAATCTGCATGACCTCCCCGCAGTCGAGTGGCCTCCGAAAGACATGCGTGAATGGGCGTGCCTTCGCTGAAGGTTGGGTGTCGGGCTGGCAACTCGGCACCATAAAAAAAATCGACTGCCAATCATTAGCGGACCGGAGTTCCGTTGTGGCGACCCCTGACCGGGAAAAGCCGAAAAGACAAACGTGTTGATGTGAAGGCTTGACTTGGAGACTTACCATATACTTTTACTTTATTTCTTTACTTGTTGTTTGCTAACTGTGAAGGTCGGCTGGTCTGCTGACCCTTTTTAGCCATGACCCAGACTCAAAAAACAGCACATGCTTTAGAGAAAAAAAAGCCAAAGATTAGATGTACAATACTAAGTCAGCATTCACATATTAAAATAAAAAAAAACATAAAATGAAAAGGTAATTTGAAAACTGTCCGCACACTGTAATGTCCCCCCCCCCCGCTCTGTCAAACTAGGGTAGACACATTCATGATTACTAAGGCCAGCAGCATAGGCAACTAAAAGAGATTCCCCCATGTAAGACTGGGGTTCTCGATCCACTAATAAAAGTACCATTTGCAAGACCTCACTGTTCTGATTTGATGGAAATGGGCTCTGAATACTGAGACTTATGGATCCTGAATGTCCACTGCAGCAGCATCATGAGGTCTGGCACAGTGCGCCACTGGATTTTCAAGCAGGGATGAGAAGAAACCTTGCTGGAAGCTATAATTATGGGTACTTTGCTCCCCTTGCATATCAAACAGCGTAATTCTCTAACACCTTCTGGACTGGAGGGGTGACAGCATATTTTTACCTGGGGGAAACCTAACTAATGGGGGGACACTGTGTTTTACAATTTTGCTGCACTGCACGCAAAATTTTGTTGTTGTCAATCACCCAAAATGTCAACTACTGCCATTTATTATTATGCCCTGTCCCTTTGTCATGTGGCCCAGTTCATGACTAAAGTCGGTCCTTGGAGCAGTCTGACCAGGCTAATTAATTACTGAAACTAGGTGCACTCTCTGGACCTCCGAGATACCTACTTAAGCATCAGGATTGCCAATGAGTCATGGAGGTATCCAAGATTCTGGGTAGTAACCAGTCTCCATTTATGACTATTATTGAACAATTGAATATGTTAAGGGTATCCATTAAATAATTAAGATACTTAGTGTGTCTGTCTACAGAACCGCGGTGGTGGTGTCTTCTGCGTGGAGACATGCGTGAATGGGTGTACCTTCGTTGAAGGTTGTGCGTCAGGCCTGGCAAGCCGGTACGTAAAAATCAACTGCCAGTCATTAGCAGACCGGAGTTCCGCTGTGGCGACCCCTAACCGGGAAAAGCCGAAAGACACAAACAGTGTGTCTGTCTACAGAAAGGACTTTTCCTGCACATACACACTTTTGGGCACATTTTCTTCCATGTTAGAGATGGGCTTAGGCTCAAAGAGGAAGAAAAAAAGATTCAGATTGAAAAATGTAATAATTTTAGGTAGAAACTCAAATTAAGGGGGGTAGGAGAGAGAAGATGTAATAAAACAAAAAATATTTTAGTTACAAGTGAGCAAAGATTTATCTCAAAAACACTTAATGCAGTGTATGTCCATTTTTACTTGCCAATATTCACACGCAACAATGAAAATTTGCAGAGACCAGAGTGATAGATACTGCAATACAATAAGTTTTATTTACTAATCTGTCCTAAAGTCTGCAGCAGTAGTCCTGCTGTTACAGATGCTGATTTCTTTTAATATACATAGATACAGACATTATGCTTGAGCTTGTGTTGTTTTAATCTACACGAGTCCTTTAAATGCACACTTAGTTATCACTGTAACATTCTGAAACTTTATTTTTAAGTTCTACTCACACTGTGCTCTGTAATTTGCTTTACACCTTTACTTATATCTGTAAAATGCTTACTTGATGTATCACTGTTAACAACATATTCCTGTTTGCTAAATTTAGTTATTTTTGACTTTCTATTCCCCATGTCACCACTGTAAATGTGTTTTGCAGTGATATTCATTTCCAGTCACAAAAAAAAAATCAAATCTGGGATTTTACAAGTAGGGCAAGGGTAGCATATGTGTTCCCTGACAGAATAACAGCATTCTGTTGTGGCCACTAAGGATATGTGGGAAGAGTCTAAACAAATGATAATACAAAAATCAAGAAGCTAGAAGCTCTTAATTTTGGATACAGACAGTAAAGAATCTTGCACTGAAAATGTTTTTCCCTTTAGTCTTATATGCAGGTCAGGCTTATAAAGAAGAGTGGTGAAGTTGTGAACAATAATTAATAAAGAGCTGAAGGAATTTATCTGAGAGAGAAGAGGGCAAGAGTGAAGTAGGATAAGTTGATTCTCTCCATTGAAAAAGAGCAAGGTGGTTTAGGATGACATGACTTCAAGGAATATTTTACTTTAACGATACATGGCTAAGGCTTGTATACAGAACTCAAGTTGTAGGTTACAAATCAAAGGGGAAAGGGATGGTGATGAAATGGAGGGGGACAAGAAATAGAGAGTAGGATTTGGATATAGGTCCTTAAGGAGAACAACAACAACAACCTTACACAATATTATATTCATAAATAAGCAGGACATATAAGAGCTAAGCTAACTCTGGAATGTAGAAAGATTTAACCAGCATCCACCAGCAGAACTGTTGCTGTGGTCTTAAAGCTTGGTGACTTTTGAGTTGCCCACTTCTTCTATAAATTTGATATTGGACACTCCTCCCAGTCCAACTGCATCAGATTATTCTACTGAGGACAGTGTGATCAGTTGTGAAGGCCCACCCATTGCATCAGCTCATTCTACTGACTACAGTGCGATCCATTGTGAAGGTCCACCCCTTTAGTTTCTAAATGTTGAATTATCTTCTGTCTCCTTACTTTCTACTAAAAAAATATTGTGCCTTTTCCTACTTCATTTTGCTTGTGCTAGGTGTTCAACTACATTTAGCTTGCCACATTTGTTACTGCTTGTCAGTAGCCTGGTTAAACTGATGACAGAATTCTACTGAGTTGCTGCTTTATTTGAGCTGTTTTTTTTTTTTTTTACTGTTGTGATTGTGAGCTAATTTATCACATTTGCACTGTTTTTAAACAATTTACTGATTAACTGCATTTCATTTCATTACTGTTTAACAGTAAGTCATTGCTATTTACTGCAATTTATTACTGTTTAACTGCATTTTACTGGATTTCATTATTGTTTAACTGTATTTTTTCATACTGTGAGTTCTGTTTTTGTCTGTAAGTTTTTAATCTGTGCTTTTTTGTGAGTTTTACTGTGTTCTTAACCTTTAAATTGAGTAACAGGAAGTTACTGGGCTACTGGCCCTAAGGCCCTTATAAGCCTAGCCAAGAGTTTAGCCCATGCATAGACAAATCAGCACCCGATGCCCCTGTCCAGCAGGGACATGGGTGGAATCCCAGGGATGTATTTTCTATTTCCCATCCAGTTATCCAGATTGTACTTAAAAAAGGGTAAAGAGGTACTCTGCTTGACGTGGAGAGGGAGTCTATTCCATAGATGGGGAGTCTTTAGGACACAAATCTGTCCCGTCAGCAAGTTCCATTGATGTCACAGACCAGGTTAAGGCAGAGTGTGCAGGTTACTAGAGTGAAGCTTGACTTGCAGATATGCAGCAGTCCCATCAAGGCGGGGTCTGAGATCGCCTTGTATGCCAGACAGAGGTCACCTCTGAGAAGTCTGTATGAAACAGAGTAGAGGCATAGGGCTTTTAGCCTGTGTATGGTAGATTTTTGAGGCCATGGATTCTCCTGGTGAGGAAACTCTGTAGTCTCTCCAGCTGGTGCATGTGCTTTGCGAGGTAAATGCCAAATGGGGTGTTGTACTCAATAATGGGCCTCATAAGGGAAGAATACAGGGATTTTATGACCTCCTTGTCCCTGGATGAGATACCCTTACGTTTGAGGTGGGCCATGTAGAAAGCTTTCCGTACAACAAAAGCAACATGGTGGTCAAATGTCAGGCTGCTATCAATCTGGGTGCTCAAATCCCTCATGACTGACTGCATGCTTAGAACGTTACTTATGTGATAATTTATGGGGACATCTCTCTCCCTAAAGGGGATGATGATACATTTTTTTGTATTCAGCTTGAGGCCATGTTTCTGGCACCAGTCATTTGTTTGAGTGAGACCCTCTTGGAGGATGTCCACGTCACTAGGGGAATTGATGATAGCTCCCAACTTGCAGTCATAGCCCACTGGTTTTGGCCTGTACCTCAGAAAAGTATATCCCAAATAACAGAGGCCCCAAGACCGAACCCTGGGGTATGCCACTCGATATGGGTCTACTGCTTGAGGTGGCTTCCCCTATTTTGACTAGGTGGATTCTATAAGTGAGCCAGTTGGCTACCCATCTGGTAACATATGGATTGATGCCTGGTTGAGAGAGTTCATCTGTTATGCCCGAGTGGGGAATAGTGTCAAAGCCTACGGACAGGTAAAGGTAGGCGGTGTGCACTGTCCTCCCCTCATCCATGGCTTTGATGACTGTCTCAAAAAAGTCAACCAAATTTAACAGACATGACTTCCCCTTGACGAAACCAAACTGTGTGGGGTCAAATGTTTGGAGGTTGCCAATGTCCTTGTTAATGACGTCTATGATAATCTGTTCCATGGCCTTGCAGATCAGGCTAGTTAGGCTGATGGGTCTATAATTTCCCAGATCAGTGGATGCTCGACCTTTGTGTAAAGGAATGACAGTGGCTGTCCTCCACTCAGCTGGGACAAAACCGGTACTCAGGCTTTGGTTGAACAGGGTGCCTAATGGTGCTGCAAGTTCCTGAGTTAGTGTAGGATGCAGCCTGGGATGTTATCAGGTCCTATGGAGGCTGTATTTTCTGCCTTTGAGAGAGCAGTGATGACCTGATCCCTAGATATAAGAGGAAGGGGCAGGTACTGAGAATGTCCTGATTTACTGATGGGGCTTACAGAGGGGTGAAATTTTCGTTGAATCTGTTAGCCAGCAAGTTTGCTATATCTACGGCATTTGTATATGTGGTGTTCTTGACCATCAGTTCTGAACAGATCTGGGTGCTACCTTTGAGATTACAGACATATGTGAAGAAGGCCTTATGATTGTCTCTATTAGATGTGGCCAATTTGGACTCAAAGTTTGCTTTGGAGGATTTCACAAGTGCTCTTATTTATTTGCTTTATTTATTGACATTTGTTGACCGGGAATGTCCACTGGGCTAGTGACCTACTTTCAGTGGTGGTCCGGGGAGAAAAGCTCCATGGTAGTACAAAAAAGCATTGGGACATTTGAGTTTTAAAAGTACATATGCACATTATATACCCTAATGGTATTACATTCAAATAACAATATCATACACAATTCACATTATATACTGTAATGGTAGTACCTTCAGTATGGTACACTAAAAAAACATATTCATAGTTCCATCTTCTGAAAAACTTACAGAAGGTTTTGATCAAGTGAGAGAGTTAAGCCCATGAGTAAAAGGGCTGATGAGGTAATGAGGTAAGTTGTGAGTGTCGTTTAGGATAGTGTAGCAAGAGGTAGGGGGAAGGAGGGGAAAGTCAGGGGTAAATGGCAGCAAGAGGTAGGGGGGAGGAGGAAAAAAGTCAGGCAGTAGGGTAGCTATATATATATATATATATATATATATATATATATATATATTTATTTATTTATTTGAAGTTTGTTTACCAGGATAATCCATTGGACCGAATGAGCCCATTTTCAATGGAGTCCTGGGGAGAAAAGCTCCAAAGATACAGTGTCAAAAACAAAGTGTCAAAAATACAAATAAGAATAAAGTCAATTATAATGCGTGGAAATAACATCTAACTTAAAGTAAAATATAATAGGTAGAACATAACATCTACTGTTTGATAAGTATCACAGTAGTACATATAAGCACAAGATAGTATTAAGAAAACAGGAAATGCAACAGAACTGCAATACAAGAATAACAAATAAGTTTACAATTTTTAATTTCTATATTCAAGAGTAAATGTGAGGAGAGAAAGTATATGTTAAGAATATTAGTTAGTAGGTATGCACAGATAGTATTTACATAAGTGGTTGACTATAGAAGGAGTGTTCCTATAGAAGGGAAGGGATTATAGAATAAGGAGTGTGAAGTAGCTGGAGGAATTTATGCAGGGTGGGTACAGGAGCATTCCCAGTGAGAAGATAGGTGTGAATGGAGGAGAGATTTAAAGATAGGAAGGCTGCTGGTAGTACGGATGTGTGATGGGAGGGAGTTCCAGAGGTGGGCTAGGGCAAAGGACAGTAAGAGTTTACCTGCTGGACGGTTAGGTTTATGGAGTTCAAGTAGGTTCTGAGTGTTGGTTCTAAGGGGTCTATTAGGATTGTGTATGGTGAAGGCTGAGGAGAGAGAGGGGCAGAGTGAGGGCTTAAAGATGAGCTTATGAGCTTGAGTTAGTTGAGTGTAAGAAAGATAGTTTGGGAGCTCTAGCCAATTCAGTTTGTGGAGGGCAGTACAGTGGTGAGAGGAGGATCTATGGCCAGAGGCGAATTTAGCGATATTGTTGTAGCAGGAAGAAAGTTTTGTTTTGGTGGAGGATTTAAGGTTGGTTAGTAGTGGGGCACCATATAGTAGAGAGGGGATGAGGTATGTGGTAGATAGGATGAATCTGGTAGAAGGGGAGAGGAAGCGTGTGTGCCGGTAGAACATACCAAGTTTCTGATGTGTTTTTTTAATGTTTGTATGTATATGGGAATCAAATGTGAGCTGATTATCAATGAGAGTTCCTAGCAGTTTGACATTGGAGACAATTTCTAGGGATGTATTATTTTGACTGGTTATGAGGAAAGAGTTTTTGTCAATAGTTATGCTTTTTGATGGTGTGAATAGAATCAGTTTGGTTTTAGATGGATTGAGAGCAAGATGATTATCATGCATCCATTTTCAGTGGTTGTGAAGGCATCCTGAGTTATTTTTTTGAGGGAGGGAATACAGTTTGCAGCACAGATAATGGTAGAGTCGTCAGCGTATTGGACTATTTTAGCATTTGGGATATTGTGGTGGAAGTCATTGATGAAGATATTGAATAATAGTGGACCTAATATGGAGCCTTGAGGTACGCCAGTGACAGTGTTGAGGTAAGAGGAGGTGGATTTCTTCCATTTAACAGATTGCTGCCGATTCGAGAGGTAACTAGAAAACCAACTAATGCAAGAGGGGGAAAGGTGTAGGTTAGAGAGTTTGTTGAGTAACAGGGAGTGGGAGATGGTGTCGAAGGCTTTAGAAAGGTCTAGGAGGAGAGTAGAGACAATATAGTTGGAGTCCCTGGCTACATTTACAGTTTCAAGGAAGGAGAGAAGAGCAGTAGTCGTGCTATGACCGGGTCGAAATCCATGTTGTGTTGGAGTTAATAGGTGATTGTTGGTGAGGTAAGGTAGCAGTTGTATGTGTATGCACTTTTCTAGTAGTTTAGAGATGGGGGATAAGATGGCAATTGGCCTGAAGTTGGAAATGGCATTGTTGTTACCTCCTTTGTGGAGGGGAATGATGTAAGCTTTTTTCCAGATTTGGGGTACATAACTTTCTTGGATGGACCGATTTATAAGTATGCAAATTGGGTAGGCTATGGATTCAGTAGCTGTCTTTAGGAAGAATGAAGGGATATTGTCAGGAGCGTTAGAGCAAGGTTTTAATTTAAGAAGCAATTTTTTTATAGTACATATGGGTATGGGTTTGGGGGAGAAGAGAGGGTGGTCAGTGGATGAGCATTCAAGATTGGAAGTGGAAGTAGGAGTTGTAGCTGGAGGAGTCGAGATATTAGAAAATGAGGATGTTAATTTAGATATGGAATCAATAAAGAAGCTGTTAAATTGGGAGGCGAGATTGGTATCAGTAATATTTTCATCCGGTTGTGGGTTTTCCTTTTTGCCAGGGTTGAAGAGGGAGGAGATACTATTCCAGAACTTTTTTGGGTTAGTCTTATAATTATTTTGGAGGGTAATATAGTAGGATCTGCGGTCAGAATTGATAAGTTTTTTGACTCTGTTGCGGAGTATTTTGTATTCATTTAGGGAGGCTGGGTTTTTGTCTTTATAGTAGCTTTTTAAGGCTTTATTGCGAAGGCGCATGGTAGATAAAGTATCTTTTTTTAACCATGGGAGAGTTTTGTTCTTGATTCTTTTTATTCTAAGTGGAGCTAAGGAGTCGAGGAGGTTTAGAAATGATATATTAAAATAGGTGACAGCCTCATCTAGGGGTAGTGTATGTAGGGGACTCCAATTGAATTGTTTCAATAATTCAGAGAAGGTGTTTTGGTTGAAGTTCTTTAAGGAGCGCACAGAGATGGTGGTATGAGAAAGCTGTAGAGAGGTAGAGTGGCGGTGAGCAAAGGTGGGAAAGTGGTCACTGAGAGGGTCAGGGAGTGTACCACTACTTGAGAATAGGTGAGGGTGTGATACCAGAATCCAGTCTAGGGTGCTTCCACAGGAATGGTCTTTGGAAGGTCTGGTTATTGACTCAATTAACTGGTGAAAGTTATAAAGATTGATATTTTGAGGATTTGTTGGGCATTGGATAGAGGACCAGTTAATGTTAACATCGCCGAGAATGATAACTTCATTAGTAATGTTGGTGGAGAGCCAAGAGAGGATGTCCTCAAGAGTAGCTATGTTATCACCAGGAGGGATGTAGAGGGAGGCTAAGCATATAGTTTTATGCTTGTTTAGATGGAGTAGTGTAAGAAGTAGTTCAGCATTGGCAAATTGGGGAACTGGTTTAGTATAAGAAATAACTGAGAAGGAGGAGCTATAGAGAAGGGCTACACCTCCTCCTTTTTTGTGGGTTCTATCTTTCCTGATGATATTATAGTTAGGGGGGGTTATTTCTGAGTCTTTTATAGAGGGTCGTAGCCATGTTTCAGATATTGATAGTATGTGTGGGTTATTAAGGAGAAGCCAGGCATGGAGGTTAGGGATTTTGTTACATATACTTTGGGCATTTAAAGCTGAGAAGGTAATGGTTTTAGTGGATGAAGGTGTGTAAGTAGAGGAATTTGGGGGTGTGTTTGTTGAGAAATTTGAGGGATATGGACCTGGGTTAGGGTGTATGTCACCTGACAATAGGGTGGTTAAGACCTGGTGAATACAAAGATAAAGGTAGTTGGAGAGTTTGGTATATGGTTTTAGGGTTGTGTAGTTATCAAGAGTAGTGCAGGGAGCACAAGGGTTAATATTTTTGTAGGTGGATATAAGTTTAAAATGGAAGAGTAGGGAGGGGTTGCAGGGGTATAGATAAGAGCTTATGAGGGTGGAAGAGTGTATGAATTGTTTTGGGAATGGGCTAGTTATGTGATAGTGAGGGGAGTGAGTGGGATGGTGAGTGGAGTGAGTGTAATGGAAAGGCTTGGTGATGTAGGAAAGATAGGTTAGGCTTAGTAGTAGAAGTAGATGGATAATAGATGAGGAAGGTTTGGTTAACATGGTTGTTGGTTTTATGTTGGTATGGAGGGGAGTTATTAGTATGAATGGAGTTTAGTTTGTGTGGGAGTGGTCTGGTTATGTAGATTTGATGGGTGGGTTAGAGGTGGAGACAGGAAGTGAAGGGTGTAATTGGAGTGGGAGGGGTTTCAGGAGGTATAAATGTAGAGATTGTGGGGGCGGGTGGGAATTGGGGGCAGGGTAGGGGAGCGGAGTGAGCCCGTAGGGCGAACGGAGCGGGAAGAGCCAGGAGAAGAGGACTAGGACGAGACTATGGAAAACAATCAGTAAGGATAGGAGAGAGAGACACAGGTAAGAAACCTAAGGTGAGTGGTCACTAGGGTAAGAGACAGGGAGGTGAGTCAAGGGTGGAAGTACAATATAGGATACTCAAGGTATAGAAGTAGTTACTAGTCAAATGTAGCTTTGTTTTAAGTTTACATTTATTTCTGTCGTTTTAAGTAAAGAACCTATCAGGTAGAGGAGACAGTTAGTTAATGGGGTAGTGCTGCCTTCTACTGGCCAAATGGGTAACAACAGATAGATAAAAGCACCATTAGGTGAGGAAGATAGGGAAAAGTTAATGTGGCCAAGGGAGGTTTGGGTCAGTGCTGGGCTGCTGGCTAGCTCACGCAGTGTCACACTCTAACAACAAACAGAGGGATAATGGTTATACAAGTAGTTATATACATACACTATTTACTATATGGTTCTTGCAGGGAGGAAGGACAGTAGTCCGAGTATCATACGATCCAGAGAAGGTCCTTACAGGTAGGGAACCAAGGACAAAGTTGGTCAGGAATCTGACTAGGGTAGCTTGAGCGTGATTGATAGCAAGACTATTTACTATATGGTTCTTGCAGGGAGGAAGGACAGTAGTCCGAGTATCATACGATCCAGAGAAGGTCCTTACAGGTAGGGAACCAAGGACAAAGTTGGTCAGGAATCTGACTAGGGTAGCTTGAGCGTGATTGATAGCAAGACTATTTACTATATGGTTCTTGCAGGGAGGAAGGACAGTAGTCCGAGTATCATACGATCCAGAGAAGGTCCTATATATATATATATATAAAGAGATTAGTTGAGATTGCCCTATAGGATGGTTTAGCTTGAGGTGGAGGTTTAATTGTTGTGCAGTGACAGAGAAGTTATTTTGGTAGGTGGCCATGGTGGTGCAGCAGTTAGCATTGTCACCTCACAGCCAGACGCTCTCCGGTTCGATTCTCAGCTGGGGTGCTTTCTGTGCGGAGTCTGCATGTCCTCCCTGTGGTCGCGTGGGTTTCCTCCGGGTGCTCCGGTTTCCTCCCACATCCCAAAGACATGCAGTAGGTACATTGGACACTCTAAATTGGCCCTGGGTGTGAGTGCGTGTGTGTGTGCCTTATGTGGAAGGTTGGGCGCCGGGCTGGCAACTCGACACCGTAAAGCTCCGCTGCCAATCATGAGCAGACAGATGATCCGCTGTGGTGACCCCTAACCGGGAAAAGCTGAAAGAAGAAGAAGAAGAAAAAGTTTAAGTGATGATTTAAATAGTGTGGAGGATTCCATTAGAGTTAAATGGGAGGGTAGTTCATTCCAAAGTTTTGCTATATTATATAAATATAGACTTTGTCCAGCTCTTTTGTTTGGTTTTATGACATTTATTAGTTGTTTCTGAGAGGATCTAAGAGACCGAGTAGGGTTGTAAGTCTGTACGACTGAGTGAAGTGCTGGGCAGAGGTAGGGTGTGAAAATTAATTTATGTGCTAGTGTTAGCTGGGTATAAGTACGATGGCTTGAGAATTCGAGCCAGTTGAGTTCTTTAATTGCTTTACAGTGGTGTGTATGGTTTGGTTTTCCTGTGGAAAATTTAGCTATTTTATAATAGCAGGATTGCAGCTTATTACTAAGGGATGAGAGTAGATTGGTAAAGATAGCACTTCCATATAGAAGGGAAGGGAGGAGCAGGGTACTTGCTAGTTTAGCTTTGGTTTGCTTGTTAAGGTATAGTTTGTGCTTATATAGTTTGCCTAATTTGAAGTGTACCTTTTTTATTGTGTTATGAATATGCGGTTCAAAGGCAAGTTTGTCATCTATTGTAATACCTAGTAGTTTGGCAGTTTTAGTTATTTCTATTTCAATTCCATCTTTAGAGAAAATCAAGTCTGTGTTAAGTGGTTTTGGAGTGAATAGGAGTAGTTTTGTTTTTCTGGCGTTTAGTAGTAGCTGGGAATTATTTAGCCATGTTTCTACTGAAGTAAATGCCTTTTGGGTTATATTGAGGAGGTCAGAGAAGTTATGGGCAGAAGAAATAATAGTCGAATCATCAGCGCATTGGATCAAGGTACCTAGTTGAGAGACTTTATGAAGGTCATTGATAAATATATTGTGGCCCTGGAATGGAACCCTGAGGGACTTCTATGTTGTTATTTTGACAGGTAGATTGCACATTTTGCCATTTTACTGACTGTTCCCTGTTATTGAGGTAGGAGGAGAACCATTTGAAAGAATTGGGAGAACTTCCTAGTTTTGATATTTGGTACAGTAGTTTGTTGTGTGATACTGTGTTGAAAGCCTTTGACAGGTCTTATAAGGATTACTGAGGTATAGAGGCCAGTATCAAGGGCTTTGTTGACAGTGTCGGTGAAAGACAGCAGGGCTGTAATTGTACTATGTGCTGGGCGGAAACCATGTTGAGTGGGAGAGAGAAGCTTATTATCTAGGAGGTGTTTCAGTAATTGAGTATGTACACATTTTTCTAATATTTTTGATAGTGGTGAAAGTATTGAGATTGGGCGGTAGTTTGAGAGGTCATGGGAAGTTCCACGTTTATGTATTGGAGAAATGATAGATTTTTTCCATAAGTGTGGGACATAACATTCTGACAGAGATCAGTTTATTAGTATACTGACTGGGTATGCAATTGCACTTGATGCTAGTTTTAGATATTCGGGGGGAGTTTGTCTGCAGAGAGTGAGCAGGGTTTAAGTTTATTGAGAAGTCTACATATTTGTGAGGTAGAGATGGGCTGGATGGAGAACAAAGGTGTTGTTGGATTATAAATGCAGGAGTCTAGCATGGGGGAAGTTATATTATTTTGTGAGGAGTCTGTTTTAGGGTCTTTAATTAGGTTCCGAGTAGTATTAATGAAATGGGTGTTAAAATCATGAGAGATTTGCTGTGGGCTTTTGTCAGGTGTTGGGGAAGGGTTTTGTGGTGTGCCAGGATTAATTAATGAGGAAACTGATTTCCAGAATTTTTTAGGGTTGTTGTTTGCGGTGGATAGCTGTGAGGAAAAGTAGCTTTTTTTTTATCTTTTATGACTAGTTTTTTTTCAATTGTTTTGGAGTTGCTTGTAGGCAAGTTCGGTTTCTTTAGTTTTACATTTTTGCCACTGTTTCCATGCTTTATCTCTATGGAGGAGGTTTTGTTTTGTTGATTTAGTTAGCCAAGCGGCATGGTTTGCCTTGGTGCGTTTGGTACGAATAGGAGCTAAGCTATTTAGTGTGTCCAGAAAGAGTTTGTTGAAATAGTTGACAGCATCATCTAGGGGGAGTGATTTTAGTGGGAGCCAATTCTGGGATTTTGGGATACTTACAAATGTGTCTGGGTCAAACTGGGAGAGGTTCCTGGATGTTTTGTAGGTATGTGTTTTTGATGTTTCAAAGGGGGTCCTGTGGGTGAATGCTAGGAGGCGCTCGTTTAGTATATTAGGTAGGGTACCTGAGTTGGAATAATTTTGTGGGTGAGTTACTAATATCCAATCTAGGGTGGATTCTGATGTAGTGGATAGGCCGTGGGTTGGAGTTGCGATGAGTTATGTAAAGCTATATAGGTTTATGCTATTGACTGGAGAATTGGTTGTTAGGTTCAGCCAATTAATGTTTGTGTCTCCTAGAATTATGGTTTCCTGAGAGATGTTTTGGTTTGCACATGACAAGAAGTCCTCGAGGAGGGGGAAATTTTGCCCTGGAGGTATGTAGATTACTGCTATAACTATATGTTTGCTGTTATTGATTTAAAGGGAAGTTAGTAGGACTTCTAAATTACCAAAAATGGGGGGATGTTTGAGATACATTGTTATGTTAAGGTTATGATTGTAGATTAGTGCCACACCACCACCTTTTTCGTGGAGTCTATCAGCACGAAGTATGTTGTACCCTAAAGGAAGAATTTCAGTATTGGCAATGTGAGGTTTTAGCCATGTTTCTGTTACTGCTACCATATTTGGGGTGTGAGTGGATAGCTATGCATGGAACTCAGTAATGTTGTTACATATGCTACGTGTGTTTATTGTTACCAATTGAAGTTGCAGGCTTTTTGGGGTGGTTGAATATGTAGGGCCAGGGTTGGGGTGGATGTCCCCAGATTGTGTGTGAGAGAGAAGGAGGTGAATAATAGCACTGGTGTCATTTTTATGAGACAGTGGTTTGGGAAGATTTACATTTAATTTGAGTTTGGATTGGGTAAGGAAATGTTTAGTTTTGTGTAGGGTATAAGCGTTGTTTAGGAATAAGGAGGGTGAGATGTTTGAGTAGCTATTTTTGATAAGATTCAGTGGAAGGGTTTGTGTGCTAGATTTTGGAGTTGCTGGTGGTAAGGTGGGATATGTAGTGGTAGCTAGGATTAATAAAGTTAGAGCTGTAATGAGGGCAAGAATGAGAATGATGTATGTTATGAGCCTGTGTGAGTCTATGTAGCAGGGCATATTTCTATGCATAGCAGGTGTGGATTAAATGTGATTGGAAATTAGGGGTGGAGCTGGGGTGTGGGTGGTGACTGGTGTACAGGTGATGAGGTAGGTATGGGTTGGGTTTATTCGTGTATAAATGCAATGACACGGGGGTGGGTGGAAATTGGGGTAGGGGAGAGGAGTGAGCCCGATGGGCGAACGGAGCAGGCAGACACAGAACCTGTGATTCCAGGACCAGAAAAAAACAATGTCCACAAGATACAGGTATGATAGGCTTGGAAGGACTAAAGATCTTTGCTTTATTCTGATATATAGATATTAACAGGCAACAAAGATAGACTGTAGTAGGAGCAAGTATTTGGTTACTTATAAAACTAATTTAGCTAGAAACTCCTAACTAGAAAGTGGTGTGTGTTAACAAGGGTTTCTGGGACTTAATATGGGGTGATAGTAGCTATCGGGTAATAGAATTAGCCGCAGGAGGGCTAAAGCAGATAGACAGAACTTAAGCAAAGGAAGTAGGGTATGAGACCTATCTAACCAGAAATTAGAGTATGTGACCTGCCTTACCAGCCAATAACTAAGGCTGCAGACTAAATGAAAAGTAATTCAGAGGTGTGGAGCAGACAGGCTAAGGGAGGTGACTTAGGGTAGCAGAAGGACTATGGAGGAATGGAGGGATTCTGTGCGGCATGCTTCCAGAATTTTAAAGTACAACTTAATTTAGCATTGATAGTTTAGAAGCTGAACATACAATATGCCCAGACGACTGTCGTCTTATTTAACCTATTCAAGAATGCAATACAGAAAACAAAAAAAACAAAAACAATGCTTAGTTCCTGCTTAAAAAAATCCCCAGTTTGCAAAACAGTGTTCACTTTACACATGAATCGCTACCTATTGAACCTGAACAGTTTCAAATCAGAAGGCAATATCACATTCAAAATACAATAAGTAGATTCCTTATTACACTATCTATGACAGTGGTTATGTCTGTCGACTACACCAGATAGCATTACAAAGGAAACGCTGCTATCTGGGTACAACTGCCTAGTTTTACACACAGAAAAAACAATGCTTAGTTCCTGCTTAAAAAAATTCTCAATTTGCAAAAAGTGGTCAGTTTATACATGAATCACTACCTGTTAAAGATGAAGAGTTTCAGAACACAATGTCACATTCAAAATAAAACAAGCAGATTCCTTATTACACTATCTACGACAGTGGTTATGTCTGTCGACTATGCCAGATAGCACTACAAAGAAAACGCTGTTATCTGGGTACAGCTGCTTGGTATTTTGGCACACGGTACATTAAATAATACAAGCACAGGGTTTACTGCGTTTGTGTGGGGTGTGCAGTTTAGTGTTTACTCATTCACTGAACAGCAGTATGCTATGATCCTCAAACAAACAGTAGAAACACTTTTTAGTGCATACACAGACTATATATCCAGATTACAGCCTATGGCCAGCGAGCAGTACTGTAGTACCATGTGTTATATGTGCACACGGCATATAGCAACTTAGAAACAGTTATCCTTAGAAATTACAGTCCGTATTAAATAAGCAGCCGTTCACACAACAGAAACACTATATTGTATACACAGGGCGTATATCACTGTAAAACAAGCTTACTGTTTTGTTTACATAAGCATTTAGTATTCCAGCGTTCCACAAACAGTGAATCAAATCACAGAAGTGAAAGACAGTAGGACCGTTATGGAGTACATTCCATTTGTCACTTCACTTGTTTGTTGTGAGCCACAGAAAACACTTTTTGCAGACACTAGGCTACTAAGCATAAGCAAGAGAGATAACTTACATAAATTCCTAGTAATACATTAACTTCAGGGGAAGCACACTGCAGACAGAAACGCTCCCTGTAGAGGTGGAAATGGAGTTTAAAGATGGCGCCAAAAGGGAGGGAAGGGAGTAAGAAACCTCGGTCGAAACCAACGCGAGTAGGGAAGGGGGAGGGGTACGGAGGATGCAGATAGGGTCCGTATGGAATGCAGACACAGAACCTGTGATTCCAGGACCAGAAAAAAAAACAATGTCCACAAGATACAGGTATGATAGGCTTGGAAGATTGCTTCCAATTGGGCACCTGCTACTTCTTGGTCCTGGTCAGCAACTTTTTTCTTTTGTTATAGAGTTCACTTATTGCAGATGTCCACCAGACAGGTTTACTCTTCCTTGCGGAGGATGATTTAGTCCTGTCAGGTATTCCTGATTCCATGCATCTATATAAATGTTCGTATAGTAAGTTGGTATAGTTCTGGATAATGGTGCCAGTTCCTAGAGAGGGGGAGGGGGCTGTGAAGCCGTTTATACCATACCTCAGGAGGCTATAATCAGCTTTGGAGAAGTTTTTTTGATTGACACTAGCTAGAGAGGGGTCGGGGAAGATGGTAACTTCAAATGTGACCGCTTTATGGTAGGATCTTACAAGGGAGGATGATACTGCAGGGATGCTGCAGTGGTTACTAATGTTGATTAATACCAGGTCCAAGATATTATCACCTCTTGTGGGGGTATCAAATAGCTGTTCCAAAGCACTTGCATTGACAAAATCGAGTAATCTCTGGGCATTTGTGTTCTGGCAAGAGTAGTTCATCCAGTCTATGTTTGGGTAGTTAAAGTCACCCAGGATCAGGGTAAAGGGTTGAGTCTTGATAGCTTCGAAGAGGTCTAGATAGGCAGTTTGGGCATCTTTGGTCCAATTTGGGGGCTGGTAGCTAGCTATGATGTGGTCTTGTCAATAGTTAACTGCACTTGGAGTGTCTCCTATGCGTCATACTGTTTGAGCAGTAGCTAGCTATGATGTGGTCTTGTCAATAGTTAACTGCACTTGGAGTGTCTCCTATGCGTCATACTGTTTGAGCAGCCTGGAGGTGTGTATGTCTTTAATATATATATATATATATATATATATATATATATATATACACATACATATATATATACATATATATATATATATATATATGTATATATACATATATATATATATATATATATATATATATATATACATATACACATTTTATATATAGAAACTCCACCTCCTTTGGCTTTGCTACCCACAGTTTGTGGTCTGAATGTATGATAGGATGAATAACCAAGTAAAGCTGGTGTGCTCTCTACAGCTTTGAACCTGTTTTTTGTGACCACACAGATGTCAGCATTTTCTAGGGCTAGGAATTCTTGCAATTAGTGCAGTTTCATGTTTAGACTCCTAGCGTTTAGCAGCATGACCTTTAATCTGTGTTTTGTTGAAATTTTTATGTTGGTAGTTTTAACCTCATCACTTTCCTAAAAAGGCAATATAGGGGAGGCAAGAGCCTTTGCCAGAATCCTGAAGCCCATGTGAGACAGATGCAGGCCATGTCTGCCAAAGCATCGTGGTCTGTCGATAATATCTTCCCAGCCTGTCAGGTACTGGATCCCCTTGGAATGACAGCAGTAACTAAGCCAATTGTTAAAGTCAATAATTTTCTGTTTGTATTCAGGCATCATTCTGGGTGACGGTAGAATGCTGCTTAAGGCTAGGGACATACCTGCCTGGGACACATAATTCAGCGAGTTCAATCATGTCTCTCTTCATATAGTCCAGGGAAGTACATCTCAAGTCATTCACACCAACAAGGACTATGACAGAGTCATAACAGTACCTGTTGTTGCGAAACTTGAGTGTGCGTGTGATATGGTGGATTTTGGCCCCTGACAGACAACTAACTGTGACTTTCTCCTTATCCAGCCTGGTGAGAGGCACATCTGTGTGTCTCACAATGGAGTCACCTATGACTAATGTTGGGGTTTATGGTTAAGCCTTAGTGGCTGTGAGACACAGGTGTGTGAACTATGCATGGTATGTGGTGTGGAAGGCTGTGGAGATCACGTGTGTATTTGCCTCAGAGGTTTTTACTTCGAAGGTCTCCTTTGTTTGGGTATGTTTTTGTTGTGGACCTCCACATATGTGGGTGTGCGTTGTGTAGGTGTGGGTGGTGTTTGAGGTGTAGTGATTGTGTTGACAACCTTCTCAGTGCCAGGTATGCTGGCTTGTAAGGGAGACAGCTTGGACTCTAGGTTCTTAATGTAATTGCATCTCTTGCAAATTGTGTTCCTAGGTGGTAGTAGTAGGTGGTTGTCTGTACATAAGGCAGTTGCTACACTGTCTCTGGATGCCCATATCAACCAGACTGGCAGGAGAAACTGTAGGAAATTGTCCATCCATATTTTTCAGACTGACAGAAAAGACCAGGGAGAACTAAGGGGTTAGCCTAAAGCCCAAGTGCTTAAACCAGAACTAAGTGGCTTAGAATAACACTTACAATTTAAACAGGTTATAAACAAGCAGCAACAAATGCAACAGAAAAGATGCAATTGAACACTACAGAGAACAAGCCGCAGCAAGTAGCAGAAAAAGCAAGATGAAGTAATGGAGCAGGAGGAAGAAACACAAATACAGCAAAAGAAGCTGAATAAAGCGTTTGGAGAGAGGAGGAACAGAAGAAAATTCAAGGTTAAGGAACTAAGGGGTTTGACCTTCCCAAATGATCTCTGTATTAGGTAGAATGAGCTAATGGATGGGACCGGGAGGAGTGTCCCTTACTAAAGTTACAGTAGGGAAGGGCAACAGCAAAAGCAACAACTATAAAAGCATAACTACAATGGGGTGGGTGGGAGAAAACAAAAATTCAACCACTGATCAGCAATTATATAAATGGAGACAGAGAAAAGTAAATAATTCAATCAAACAAATAAATAAATAAAAACAGTGCAGTAATCTAGTGCAGAACTGTTACACAAATAAATATAAAACAATGCAGTCCTGATAAGCAAAATAAATACAACCAGTGCAGTGCTGATAAGAAACACTGAACAATTAAAGTGCGAAAAATATTCTTATGTAGCTCTGTAATTCAGATTGTTTAAGAAGTATTCACCGTCAGGCACAAATGGAGTTCAACAAGATAAGCAGAGATTCAATTCAAATGCAATATTTTTATACCAGCAGATAAAAGACCCTTCCAAAGTCACACCTTGAGACAAAGACATAACAGCAGTCTGACCAGTTAGAATCAGAGGAGGTTAGAAAAGATTGGGGAAATTAAATTGAAAGGGAATTTATAAAGAAACAACAGAAGAAAATCTACGTAGCTCCCAAGTAAGCAACAAAGTCCTCAAGGTTTAGGATTTTTCATGGATATGTTTGCATTTGTATATTTATACCTTAAGCAGACTTCAGAGGATTTTCTTCAAATAGACAGCTAATGCTGAAGGTGTGATGGAAGAGACAGAGACAGAGTTGGGAACATGTCTTTTGGTAATTTAATAAGTTGGCAGATTTTATAAATTCCCTATAGAGTACTTTGTCAGAAATGTTGTGGAAGTAAATTTTTGTAACTATGGAAATTATTCTTTTGAGTTTGTAATCTAGGAATTAAATTGTAACTGAAGAAGACCAGGCACAGAGACATGACTGGAAGCATAAAAATTTTAAAAGTTTAATAAGGTAAGCACTTTCACACCAAATACTTTTGCTTCATCAGATCATATAAAAACTAAATCAGCAAACACTTTTAACACAGTCACATTGATTCAAAACAGCCATTGAAAATCACGGGAAGGTAAATGCCTAAACATCAGCTTATATTATTTAGAGAGACGTTGTGCTTTTAATACAGGCTTGACAGAAACCCTGTCTTTTAGACCTGGGTGTTTATCAGCTTGCCATAATATAATCCAATGTAATTCTCTGGTTACAGTAAACTTTTTAACATCACCACCATGTATATTTTCAGAGATTTGTTCAACCATGTTCATTCTCCTTCTCCATACAATGTCTGGCTAGTGCATTCTCAGTGTGCCCATTCCTAATACAATATATATGTGCCCTCACTCGTTCCATCAGTGACCCATTGTTTTTTCCTACACAGAAACAGTGGCAAACTGTGCATGTCTCCAGATAAATAAGATTTCTAGTTCGATAATCAGCTGTAACTTCAAATTTATACTCAAAACAAGTAAATGGATGAGTAAAGCATGCCAATGTATTA
This sequence comes from Protopterus annectens, assembly GCF_019279795.1. NCBI lineage: Eukaryota > Metazoa > Chordata > Ceratodontiformes > Protopteridae > Protopterus > Protopterus annectens. The sequence goes on from NC_056726.1 coordinate 1,725,689,704, forward strand.
ATATACATACAAAAATTACATGTATGGCCTTGACTAGTATCTGTTCAACCACCATTCTGTCTACTTTCTTTTTGTGTCACATTCTTATAGCAGAGTTTTCTTTTAAGAGATTTCTTATTCTTAAAGGCAAAATTCGGTCTATAGCCAGCAACTTTAGAAACATCATTATTCAAGCTCAATATGGACCAGTTTGACTTAATAATATTCACTATCAGTCATATCACTGGTATAAAATAAGGATATAGGCAAACTAGTCCTGTTACTAGTGACCTGAGGAGATCTGACCTCAAAAACTCGATTTGAAAAATATGGTTTTGCCTTATTCTCCCTATGCATGGCTCCCGTATAAATGTTCCTTTCACCTTCACTTTCCTTATACTCCCTTTCATGAAATTCTCTCTTAAGCATCTGAACAACCTGTCTGAAAACATCCTCACAATTGTTCAGTCAAGATATTCTCATTGTTTGACCTTTAATAACATTCCGGAATATATGGCCAGGATGCATGCTATCCCTATGTAGGATAGCATTTCTTCTACAAGGCTTCCTGTACAATTTAGTCTGAAGATTCCTAGTTGTATCAGTACTAAGTATTACATCAAAGAAGTCTCTTTCACTGGCGGAAAACTTGTAAGTAAATCTAATGAAAGATGTGGTGGATTCTAGATGGCTGATAAATGACATAAGCTGTCCTTCAGTGCCCCCCCCCCCCACAAAAAAACAAGTCATCTACAAATCGCTTATAGAAGATGACCAAAGGGGCGTATTCATCTACATATCTACATTTAACACGGAATTCTTCTCCCATTCAGCCATAACTATGTTGGCATAGCTGTGGGCACAAGGTGTGCCCATAGCTACGCCAATTTTCTGTAAGAACAAATGCCCTTCAAATAGAAATACATTCTTTTCTAACACAATTTCCAAGAACATACAAATGAGATCAATTTTACTTAAAGTATATTCACTATTTTAAACAAGGAAGTCATGTACCGTAGAAATTCCCAAAGAGTGTGGGATGGCAGTAAATAATGATACGACATCCATAGTTATTAACAAGCAGCCATCTCTCAACTTCCCATTTATACTATATTATAGGTTCATAGGTAGATACTAGGCTATCTGCTCTAGGGCATTTATAAGCCTAGCCAGAGTGTATTTGGCTTCCGCCTCCCTATTAGATTAGCCTACTGTGCCTCTGTAAAGTAGGTCATAGAAGGTACCCTTTTAAGATTAGTTTACTGCGCCTCTGTCTAGCAGGGACACTGGGGAGATTCCCAGGGGTGAATTTGCGATTTCCCATCCACGCGTCCAAATTTCGCTTGAAGAGGGTCAGCGAGGAGCTATGTCTAATATGAATTGGGATTCTATTCCAGAGTGAGGGGAGCCTCTGGGAAATGAATCTGTCCCTCCAGCATGTCATATTTATTTTTGTGCGGAGGTTTAGGTCCCTGGAGCATGTAGCTCTAAGGGACTTGGATTTTTTGAGGTGGAGCATGTCCATTAATTCTGGGTTTGACATGGCTTTGTACGTCAGGCATAGATCACCTCTGAGTAGGCGGTAAGCAACTGAGTAGAGCTGGAGTTTCTTTAGTCGAGCTGCATAGGACATCTGTTTGTAGCCCATGATCCTCTTGGTGAGGTACTTTTGGGGTCTCTCAAGTTGCTGCAGGTGTCGGGTAAGGTACATCCCAAAAAGGGCATTGTATTCAGTTATAGACCAGATGAGTGATGAGTAGAGGGGCACAATGACCTCTCTTGATCTAGATGCGAACCTTTTTGTGATAAGGTGGGCTATAAAGAAGGTCTTTCTAACCACTTTGGCAACGTGATTATCAAAGGAGAGATTACTATCTACGTTGGTCCCCAAATCTCTAATTACTTCTTCTGTACTTAATGGATTACCACCTATGTGGTAATTTGTGGGCACCTTGTTTTTCCCAAAGGGGATGACTATGCACTTTTTAGCATTTAGCTTGAGGCCGTGGCTCTGGCACCAAGCATCCGTCTCTGTGAGACCCTTTTGGAGGATGCTTGAGTCAGCTGGAGATTCGATTATGGCCCCCAGTTTGCAGTCATCTGCGAACTTTGTCAGCCATAATCCCCCTGTGTTAGCCTGAACCTCAGAGAAGTATATACCGAACAAGAGAGGTCCCAGAACTGAGCCCTGTGGGACGCCACTTGTAACTGGTTTGGATTCGGACATGGCACCTGCGATTCTGACTATGTGGGTTCTATCTCTGAGCCAGTTTGCAGCCCATCTTGTGATATAGGGGTTGATATTTAAGCTGGTAAGCTTATTTATGATACCCGAGTGGGGTAATGTGTCAAAGGCTTTTGCGAGGTCCAGGTAGGCTGTGTGGACTACCTTGCCCTCATCTATGGCTTTGGTAATGGTTTCAAAGAAATCAACAAGGTTTAAGAGGCAAGATCTGCCCTTAACAAACCAAATTGGGTAGGGTCCAGTGTCTGGAGGCTCCCAATGTCTTTGTTTAGTAGTTCCATGATAATACGCTCCATAGCTTTACAGACCAGACTAGTCAGGCTTATGGGGCGATAGTTTCCGGGGTCCATTGTGGCACCACCTTTGTGGAGTGGGACCACTGTAGCTGTACGCCATTCTTTGGGTACATATCCTGTAGTAAGGCTAAGTTTGAACAGTGACTTAATGTGAGGGTTCAGTTCTTCTTGGAGCTCGTGTAAGACACAGCCTGGGACACCGTCCGGTCCCATAGATGCTGTGTTTTTTGCTTTGGAGAGGGCAGCTTTCACCTGTGCATCTGTGATGTCAGGGAGGTTACATTCAGTTGGAATAGGCATTTGCTCCTTTGGGGGGAAGGGGGGGGAGAAGTTTGCACCGAATCTGTCTGCCAGGATGTTGGCTATGTCTGTAGGTTCGGTATATTTTGTACTGTTATGCAACAATTTAGAGCATATCTGGGAGTTTCCACCCATGTTCCTGACATAACTAAAGAAGGCCTTGTGATTATCTTTAGTGTCTAGGGCAATTTTTCTTTCGAAACTGGCCTTTGATGATTTTATGAGGGATCGAAGTTTCTTGCTAATACTGATCAGAGATGCCTTCCCTTTTTGGGATTTTGCTCTGTCATGTAGTAGCTTCCTCAGTCTGTTGTATAGCTTATTTATGGCCGGGGTCCACCAGACCGGTCTCCTGTTTTTGGAGGAGTGAGTTTTGATTTTATTTGGGATAGCACGATCCATGCATTCCTGCAGGTGCTCATAAAATGCATTTGTAAAGGATTCCGTGGATTGGGCTGTATTATCCTCTGGCCCAGGGGCTTTGAAGGATTCCACCTCAGTCTTGAGAAGTGCAAAGTTGGCTCTTGAGAAATTCTTTACAGTGATTTCCTTGGCTGGGGGTGGGGACGGGATATGGATGTCCAGGAAAATTTGTTTATGGTCTGATCTTACCAATGAGGGGTTTACCTCTGGTGTGGAACATAGAGTCCCCACGTTGGTGATGACCAGGTCCAATATGTTTTTCCCTCTTGTGGGAGTGGTGACCAGTTGTTCCATTGCGTTAGAGTTTATAAATTCAAGGAACCGTTTGGGTGAGGGTGTTTGGGTTTGAGTAGTTTTCCCAGTCAATGTTTGGGTAGTTGAAGTCACCCAATAACATAGTGTTTGGAGAGAACTTCATATTCTCCAGTGTTCTCAGGAATGCCAAGTGGGGTTCCTGTAATAGGGAGGGTGTTCTGTAGCAGGCTACAAACTGGAAGGCAGTTTTGCCCACTGTTAGTTGCACATGGATGGTTTCCGATGCTTTGTGCAGTGCCACTAACCTGGAGGTGTAGGTATCTTTGATGAATATAGATACTCCACCTTCTTTTGTGCTTCGGTCTGAGTTTTGGGGCCGAAACGCATGGTATGAGTTATAACCTGGTAGTGCTGGGGTGCTCTCAACAGCCTTGAACCAGGTATCTGTTACTGCACAGACATCGATTTTCTCGATTCTGAGGAGAGCCTCGAGTGCGTGCATCTTGAGGTTTAGACTTCTGGCATTGAGTAGCATTACCTTTAGTTTTTTTATCCTTGGGTTGTCTATGGAGGTGGGTTTGTCCTTTGAGCCTTGCCTAAAAAAGGCACTATGGGGGTGGCAAGAGCCTTGGCCAGTATACGAAAGCCTAAAGGGTGACAGGTGCAAGCTGTCCCTAGCGAAGCAACATGGCTTGTCAAGCATGTCATCCCAGGCTGACAGATACTGGATCCCCTTTGAATGACACCAATACTTTAGCCAATTGTTGAAACTGATCATTTTGTCTTTATACTGTGGCATCATTCTTGGTGAGGGCAAGATGCTACTCAAGGTCAGGGTCATACCAGCCTGGGCTACATGGTCAGAGAACTCCTCTATGTCTCTTTTCATGTAGTCCAGGGAGGTACGTCTCAGGTCATTCACACCAGCATGGACAATGACGGAGTCATACTTGTACTTGCTTTGGAGTGACCTGAGTGCTTGCATTATGTGGCAGATCCTGGTGCCCGACAGGCAGCTTACAGTGACCTTCTCCTTGTTCAGTCTGGTGAGCGGGACGTCAGTGTGCCGGACAATAGAGTCCCCTATAACAAGTGTATTTGGTGTGTTGTTTGGCCTTAAGGGCTGTGGTTGTGAGGCACACTGATTTTGTGAGATATGTGATTCATGGGTATTGTTGAGGGGTGGCTGTTGCTTGGATATCTGCTTAGGAGCTCTTTGCTGTTTAGGCAGATTTTTATTTAGAGCCTCTGAGTATGTTTTTGTGTGTTTATGTGTTGGGTATGCAGATGCAATAGGTCTGTGTGAGACTGGATTTGTGGTGTGTGTGGTTACCTTTTCCTCCTAACTGACTGTGCCAGTCTTGGGTTGAGAGAGCTCTGCCTCCAGTTTGGCTGTGTAACTGCATCTCTCACATGTATTAGAGTTTGTTGGAAGGAGGAGAGGCTTGTCTGTGTACATAAGGCAATTGTAACATTGCCTCAAAATTCCCAGATTCATCAGCTGGACTGGAGAGTAGCCTTGAAACTGACCATTGGACATACCAGATTAGTATAGGGAACTATTTTTTTACTGATCAGATGATTAGGAAAGGGAACTGATTTTTCACTTGGTCAGGAAGGACCAATCGGGAGTCTAATACTTATGAGAAGTCAAGGAGGGTGTAGTGCTTTAGTTAGTTAGTGTTTCCTTATAAGAGCTGAGCAAGTGCAGGGCTTTAGAAAGAGAACAGAGTGATTACTTTGAGAGTTTGAACAGTTCTAAGGGAAAAAGTGAAGAGCAGACTTTGTGGAGCCTGGAATAGTTTAAACCTGTTTAGGCGGCGCTGCCCGATGCTGCTCAGTGCGCAAAACCACGCAAAAAGGGAGTTGTAGGGTTTTAAGAGAGAGAGATCAAGGAGTTTAGAATTGACCCAAAATGGCCAATAAAACTACAGCTTCTAGGTAGTAACCACTCCTTCAGGGACAGGCAGGCTGTTCAGTGTTAACCACTCCCACTGGTGAACACAGATATTTCTCTTTAGCCCAAGCAAGCACTGGCCTTCTAGAAACTTCCAAACAGTTCAGAACAGCAAATCTGTAACTGAACTTTCTTAACTTTCAGAAAGTGGGAAAAAAGCAAGATTTTTTTTTTCTTTTTGTTGTAGTTTAAAGGTAGCAGAGACACACAAGCAGCAAAATAATCACAACAGTGCAATAAATTACCCCACACTTGAGTGATAGGCCAAAATCAGGTAAAATGCAGTTTTTAGAGAAAAAAACGATTTTAAATTAAGTGCAACACAGGAAATGCAGTAGATGTGTTCCAAGTACTGTTACTGTTACAGATATAAACTTTAGCAAACCGGAAAATGCCAAAAAGTAGGCGGCAAAGCAGTAAAACTTAAAAAATCAGAAGAAAATACTTAAAAATCACAAAAGTAGCTCCTTTTCCTCTCTCAGCGTTTTCTCCCCTTGGTAGGTGCTTCAGCAACAACTAGCAAGCCTGAAAAGACACCAAAACCACGAGGCAGCCTGGTTTTAAGAGAGACAGATCAAGGAGTTTAGAATTGACCCAAAATGGCCAATAAAACTACAACGTCTAGTTAGTAACCACTCCTCCAGGGACAGGCAGGCTATTCAGTGTTAACCACTCCCACTGGTGAACACAGAGACTTCCCTTTAGCAAGCAAGCCAGCAAGCACTGGCCTTCTAGAAACTTCCAAACAGTTCAGAACAGTTCAGAATACTATATTTATATAAATCTTCAAGAAACTGTTTACTATCTCTCAGAACCTGTTCCTGTTATTCCTTGAGGATTTTATCTTTTGTTTCTAGGAATTAAATTGGCCAGACACAGTAAGGTATTACTATGTTTAAAGCTATTGGTTGCTGAAAAAGCAAGTAATAGGAAATAGAAACTTAAAATTATACTGAAGCACCGAATATTGCAAAGGATGTAAAAGAACTGGAGTTTCAATCTTTACAAAGGAAAGAAGAAAACTACATAAAAATAAATGGAACGTGTGGGAACAACTCATGCAGAATAATGCTGAGGAGGAGGAGGACGTGAGGTGAGGTTTAAGAGAAAGCAGGAACTAAGCAATATATGCAGTGATGCTATAAATGACAACGATTAAAAGGTACATAGACACACACACACACACACACACACACACTGCAAGACAATAACAATAGAAAACGTTCCGGCATTTTCGCTCATTAGAGCTTTTGACATTGTTCATATGCGATTATGTAATATAGACCAGTACCCATGTCCTTTGTAACTCAAGCAATTTATTAAATCATGACACTTTATAAAGTGTTGAAAAATTCAAAACAAATACATAAATTCTTATATTCAAGAAAAGTCATGTATAGTTATGGTCATAAAGAAAGAAATTTACAAAGTTGTGAGTTTAATTTCACTGTTTTGTAATGGATAAAATACATTGTGAATACAGTGCATGAAGCGGAACTGAATTGTCCACTTCCAATATACTCTAATACTAAAAAAGAAATGGAAAATGTCTTCTACCACCTATGTATTTAGCTTAAAACCCCCTAACCATCGGCATCACTTTTTAGAAAGAGCATTAAAACACAAAAACTAAGCAAGTGCCTCCCCCCAAAAAATATAAAAAAAAAAACATGCATACAAACCCTTTCAACTTTTAAGACTCCCAGTAACAAAACACATTCAAGAAATGAAGTCTAATGTGTTTTCATTCAAATCTTATCCATCAAAACACTGGTAGAATTTACAGGTTTACTTTTCAGACATCCCTTTGACAAAAAAAAAGTACATCACACTTACTTCATCAGAGTGGCTCAAATCCTCCTCCTCCTCCTCTGCTGCTTCATCCAAGTACTCTTCATCATTTGACTTGCAAGCTTCTTTCACCTCTTGTAGTTTCAGTCTTTCCCTTCCTGAAATTTCCTCCCCTGTTGCAGTAAAAACACTCTCCTCTTGTTCCACAGTTTCTGCATTTGGATATTTGAAAGGCACATTGCCATATCTCCGACTTGAGCCTGTCTTTGGGAACTTGAGACCCAGTTTTTTGATAAACCTAGGAGGCAACCTACAGGACTGAATTAGCTCAAGAAATACATTTGAAGGAGTTCCAACATTCCCATTAGGCATTAGCAATGGAGGGTTCAATTCTGGTAGCCTCTTTAGATCAACCTGAGTGAAAATGTCATCTTGTGTCTTCCTACTTCGAAGTTCCTTTTTTGTTTTGTAGGGGAAGACATCTGAATCTGAAAAAAAAAACAGCTAAATCTTAAAGAGAGTATGAAAAGACTTGTATCTTATGGGTGACCTGCATAAAGGGCACTTTTAAAAACTGGTGAAGGAGAGGAACTCCCTATGAAATTTTGTGTATTATTCTTACAGTTCAAATTATTTTTTGCTGCCTAACTGAAGCAAGCCTCCACAAACTCTTTTTAGTCACAGTCTAGGTTAATCACCATGAACCAATAAAATCCAGCCACAAAAGGAAGAGACTTAGTGGTAAAAAAGGCTCCTTTATTGCCAGTACACACAATATATTAACACTTCCAAAAGTAGATTAAAATGCGTTTGTGTCTCAAAATACTAAGACTTCATCAGATGCCCAATGGACATTTTGGGTTTATAAGTTGTAAAGGGTTGTTTTTCAGAGGAGTGAAGAGGGCGGTAAGGTAGGTAGTAATTAAGTGTAGAGATAGCAATAAGAGAAGCTAAGGGGTTGTTTATCAGTTTGTGTGTCTGCAGAAGTTCAGTATATTTCAGATAGCTCAAGTCAGTTTAAGGATTTGAGTACAATGTACTGATAGGAAATGTTTAGCTGATATGCTTCAAACCTAGCCACTTTGTTATAATATAGTTCTAGTTTTGATGTTGGAATAGCCTGCAAATTGGTTACAATGGGAGAAGCATAGAGTAAGGAAGAAATGAGATAGGAGCTATCAAATGTAGCTCAGGAGGGGCTGGTGAGAAAGATATTTGATCTATAAAGCATTCCAAGTCTTAGGTGTGTTTTTTGAGTAAGGGAAATTACTTCTATAATGGTGATATTTAATGAAGACATTTTAAAGATGTGGTTGTTAGGTGTTATGGACTTAGGAAAGAATTAGAGTAGTTGTTTTTTGTTTTGATTGCGGAATATTACACAGTTAACTAATTTTTGATGACACTGAAGGCCTCCTGTGTAGTGGTTTGTAGACTGTGCTTTGCAAATATGAGTGGCATCATCTGTATACTGTATCAGAGAAGGCTGTTGAGAAGATGTGTGAAGACTCTTAATAAATATATGAAAGAGAAGGGAGTCAATGATGAAGCCTTGTGGGACATCACTGTTCACTGGAAGGGAAGGAGAGAAAGCAGAGAGCTATTTAACAGATTGCCAATGATTAGCCAAACAGTTAATATTGGAGTTCCTCATACCTAAGGCAGCCATTTTCATAGTAGTTTGGGATGAGAGACAGTAACAAAAGTTTTACAGAGGTCTAGAAAGAGGCAGGAGGCTAATTTGTTATCCTTGGGTTTAATGATGGTGTCTAGGAAGTATATAAAGGGCAGTTGTTGTACAGTGTGCTGGTTGGAAGCCAAACTGGGTCAGGATGAATACGTTTTCATGAACTAAGTACCGCAAGGAGTTGTTTATCAATGCATTACTTTTAATTTTATTTTTATTTATCCTTTGTTGACCAAGTACTTCCCACTAGGCAAGCAGCCTCTTTTCAGGGGAGACCAAAGGTGGTATTTATACCACTAGGGAAAATTTGGCCAAGACATCAGGGAACTTCCCTTACTCTTTTCAACATGTGCCATGGAATCTTTTACATCCACCTGAGCTACCACAAACTCAGGTATGTGAGGCTTCAGTTTAAAGTCTCATCTGAAGGATGACATGCTCAGATGTGGAACACCTCCCTTATGCTGCATTCCCATGGAGTAGAGTAATGGCGCAAAAAAAGCAATCTATTGGAAGGAGCAGATTCCAGTGCCTAAGGACCAGTACACCCAAAACAATGAATAGAACTGGCACTGCTGTAGTTTGCTCATATGTAATTAAAGGTGCTTACTGGTGTACATGCAAAAACAAAATCTTAATAATATAATAATACATTATATAATTATAATTCATATAATAAAATATTAAATATTATATGTATAATATACAAAATAGATATATAACATATTTCTATGTGTATAATGTTATATTTTATATATATATATATATATATATATATATATATATATATATATATATGTATACATATACATATACATGATATTGTTATACAGGGCAGTATTCTCAGCACATGAACTTTGTCTCCTGCTGTGACCTATCAAATCACAGCAGCAAACAGTTTGAATCTGCTACTTTGACAGATATGAAGGGGAAGTGTTTACAGGGAGGGGAGAAGAGTTTAAGGACTACAACTCAGGCATAACAAAAGAATGAAAACTGGCCACTTTAGAAAGAAAAAAAAGTGGTAACAGGCATTTAAAATACTGTTCCGTGTGATTATCCCTGCTTGTCTTTTAAGTAGTCATTCAAAAGCAAGAAATGGCAATTAAACCTATCTGACCAAAAGAAAGAAAGAAGGCTATACATGAAAACACATGTAAAGTCAATGCACTGACAGGAGCTTAGGGGCTATGATGTAATATTTTAAAGCCAAACACTGCAATGTGAGATACCTAGAGGTAGAATAAAAAATCAAGTTGCCTGGCACCATGTTCATAGGTTCATAGGTATTTACTAGGCTAATGGCCCTGGAGCCTATATGAGCCAAGCCCAGGAAATCCCCTGGCATCATGCCGCCTGAAGTTAGTTCCCAGTGCCCTTTGTCAAGCAAGGCCACTAACGTGATCCTCAGGGTGACTGCCACCCGAAGTTAGTTTCCCGTGCCCCTGTCAAGCAGGGCCACTGAATTGATTTCTGGGGTGAACTTCCTATTGCCACCCACTCGTCAAGATTTCTCTTGAAAAGGGCCAGTGAAGTGCTCTGCTTGAAAGTTTATTCCAGAGTATGGGAAGTCATTGGGTTATGAATCTGTCCCTCCAGCATTTTCTGTTTATGATGGTAATGAGGTTTAGGTCCTTGGAGCGTGTGGCACAAAGGGATTGGGATTTCTTTAGGTGTAGCATATCTAGCAGCTCTGGGTCAGACATGGCCTTGTAGTTCAAGCAGAGATCGCTTCTAAGCAGGAGATATGAGACAGAGTATAGCTGCAGTTTTTTGAGTCTGTCAGTGTAGGGCATAAGTCTAAGGCCCAAGATCCTCTTAGTTAGGTATTTTTGTGGCCTTTCCAGTTGCTGTAGGTGTCTATACATACCAAATGGGGCGTTATATTCAATAATAGGTCTAATGAGGGACGAGTAAAGAGGGACTATGACCTCTTTCTCACTGGTCTGGATGAGAAACCTTTTGTGAGAAGATGTGCTACACAGAAGGGCTTTCTGACCACAGTGGCAATGTGGTTATCAAAGGAGAGGTTGCTATCAACCTGTGTCCCCAGGTCTCTTATCACCCTTTCAGTGTTTAGTGGAGTACCACCTATGTGGTAGTTCATGGGCACCAAATTTTTCCTGGGGAATGACAATGCACTTTCTGCCATTGAGCTTGAGGCCATGGTTCTTGCACCCAGTCACTGGTCTCAGTGAGGCCTTGTTGTAGGATGTCTACATCCGTAGGGGAATTTATAATTGCTCTCAATTTGCAGTCATCTGCGAACTTGGTCAACCAGAGTCCCTTTGTGTTGGCTTGGACTTCAGAGAAGTAGATGCCAAACAGGACAGGACCCAGGACCGATCCCTGTGGGTTGCCACTTGTAACTGGTCAGTAGTCAGATTTAGAGTCTGCTACTTTTACAGTGTGGGTTCCATCAGTGAGCCAGTTGGCTACCCATCTTGTGAAATAAGGATTTGTGCCTAGTTTAGTGAGTCTATCGATGATTCCTGAGTGAGGGATGGTGTCGAAGGCCTTGGCAAGATCTAGGTAGGCTGTGTGCACTACCTTGCCCTCATCCACAGCTCTGGTGACATACTCGAAGAGGTCTATCATGTTGAGCAGGCATGATCTGCCTTTCACAAATCCAAACTGCTTGGGGTTCATAGTTTGGAGATTCCCTGTGTCCCTGTTGATAAGGTCCATGATGATGCGCTCCATGGCCTTACATATCAGACTAGTCGGGCTAATGGGACGGCGGTTCCTAGGATCTGTAGTCGCTCCCCCTTTGTGGAGTGGGATGACCATAGCACTGCACCATTCTGCAGGAACAAAGCCTTAGATGAGGCTGTGATTGAACATGGTACTCAGGTGTGGTGCCAGTTCATTTTGTAGTTCATGTAGGACACAACCCTGGATACTGTCAGGTACCACGGAAGCTGTATTCTTCGCTTTGGACAGTGCGGATTTTACCTGTGTAGCTGTGATGATAGGGACTTGGGATTCCTCAGGTACTGAGATGGGCCCTTTGGGGGGTGAAAGGGGGTAAAATTCGCACTGAACCGGTCAGCCAATATGTTGGCAATATCAGTTGGTTCTGTATATGTATTGCCATTGTGCTGTAACTCTGAGTAGATCCGAGTATTGCCATGTACATTCTTGACATAGCTATAGAATGCCTTGTGGTTGTCTTTAGAATCTGCAGCAATTTTGTTTTCATAACAGGCTTTAGATAATTTGATAAGGGACCTCAGTTTTTTGCTGAGGCTAACAAGAGAGTTTTTCCAGTCTTGGGATTTCACTCTTTTCTGCAACAGTTTTTTTCTTCTGTTGTAGAGTTTGTTAATGGTAAGGGTCCACCAGATTGGCTTCCTTTTTTTGAAGGAGAGCATCTTGGTTCTGTTTAGTATGGCCTGTTCCATGCACATGTGTATCTGCTCAGTGCATTGGTGTAGGATTCAGCAGTCATACACCTATTTTCCATTTGCGTGGGCATCATGAAGTTTGCTACCTCTGTTTTTAGAAGCCCAAAGTTGGCTTTGGAGAAGTTTTTTATGGTACTTTCCTTTAATGGAGGTGCGGGTGGGATGTGGATGTCCACGGTGATAGGTTTGTGGTCAGATCTGACCAGGGAGAAACTGATTTCAGGTGTAGGGCAGACTCTGAAATTACATTAGAAAATAAAGTATATAGAGTCCAAAAGTGAGGTTAAAATGTAGGAAACATCAGGATATGATGAAATAAACATTTTTTTTTTCAGTCTGTGGCTGCGGTTCTCCTTTAATCACAAAGGGAAGGGGGAAAGGAAACTTAAGGTGCAGAGGGGTAGTGGCGGCTGTATTTGATTCTAGTGAAGTAATACAGGCAGCAGCAGACTAACAAGCACAGGCCAAGTAGAAATGAAACAAACTCTTATTGGTATAATTTTGAACAAAGCATGATGAACATGATAAAAGAATGAATAAATAAACACCCCTCACACTGAGTTAATATTTTTAGTCTGCAAGCTTTTGCAGGCCTGGTTGTTGTATTGACTCTGCTAAAAACTTGCAGCTCTGTAGTCTGGGGGGGGGGGGGTGCAGGGCATGACTGTTTGGCTAGAGCAAGTGGCTGAGGAGTACATTTAGGGGCCAATTCTCCAAAACGTTGAAAGAATTGCTCATGCACGAATCACAGAAAATACATTCAAGATACAGACTAAGAAATGCTCTCTTGGTAACAAAACAATTAATACTTGAGCAATGTCTAAACATAACTTCAGCCAATACTAACACTCATTTGCATTAATATTGTTTTTCTTAGCCTTAATAATACTCTTTGCCCTTCTTTCAAACCCTGTAACATATTAGCCCACTAAATTTTACTCTCAAGTATAAAGTATACCTAAATTCTATTAATTCTAAGCACTTTCTCCAACTCCTATACAAATTAATCTTTTTTTCTCTCAGGAAACAAACTACACTGAGACTTCCAAGATGGCTGCACACTGATCAACAGTTTAATTTCAGCTCTCCCAATGTGAAAAAAGAAAATGAGAAATAACAGCTACTGTTACTGTAAGGCAGTCATTTTCATAGTAGTTTGGGGTTAATTAATGGCTAGTAGGTACACTGACTGAATGCCATCAAAGAAGAAATTTAGAAAACCTGAAAGAAAATCATCTAGAAAAGGTGAACAGACATCACTGACTGGGAAGAATCCTGCAGCCGTTGAGCAAAAAGCAGTTCAAGCTTCAATTCTGGTACAAAAGATAGGTTCCAGTAATTTAGAGGAAAAATAAATCAAATGTACTCAGGTGATTAAAATAAATGGTACACTGAAGGACTATATCAACTCACATAAAAAGTGTGGAAAAATTTAGAAGTAGCTTTAACTAGCTATTCAGATGAATTACTGGCAAAGTGGATAGTGCTGTCACCTCACATCAAGAGTTTCTCTGGCTCAATTCTCCACTGGAGTTCCTTCTATGTGGAGTCTATATGTCCTCCCTGTATTCACATGGATTTCCTTTGGGTGCTCCAGTTTCCTCCACATTCCAAAGACGTGCATTAGCCGGATCAGATACTCTGAATTGGCTATAGGTGTGAGTGTGTGTACAAGAGCAGCGGCAGGGCTAGCCATCCGGCATTGTGAACCCTGGCTCTAGATGATTGTCAGTGTTGAGTGACGCACCGACCCCATGTACAAAGACAGGAAAGGGGGCTATGGATGGATGGAAGGATAAGCTGATAAAAAGTACAGTTTTGTACCTACCATAAATGTAGATGTCCGATAGGAATGCATCTGCAGTCCTTACAAATGGGTTGTCCTGTCGTCAGGCAGCCCTTCGGTCGGCCGGATTCCAAAGTCTGGGTCCGGCTTCGGCTGGTGTCGCACTTCACCCGATGTCATCGCTGCAGTTTTTTGGGTATAAAGGCATCAGCCGACGCCATCTTCCTCAGTGTTTCTTGCCCCAGATGCCAGGTGCCCTCTTGGATGGCTAAATTTGGATAAATGCCAATGTTTCCAAAAAGTAGAGAGCAAACACATAAAATAAGCATGTATGTACATATATACAAACAAATACACCATAATAGATCCCCCCCAAGCTAGCTGAAGGATGGCAAATACCCTAGGAGTACCTCAGAGGGGAAGGTGGGTGGGTAATCCTGACTGCAGATGCATTCCTATCGGACATCTACATTTATGGTAGGTACAAAACTGTACTATGTCCTTCAAGGATGCATCTGCAGTCCTTACAAATGGGTAGAATACCATAGCTAAACTAGGGGAGGAGGAAAAGGTAGAGATTATGGTGTAGCTAGGATCCCTTGCAAAACAGCAGTGGCAAAACCTGCTCGGGATCTAGAGTATAAAGGTAAATTGTAATGCTTGGCAAATGTATGCACGGAGGTCCAAGTAGCAGCCTCTATAATGTCCTTGGTAGCCACTCCTCGTAAGAAAGCTGTGGTAGTGGCAGTAGCCCTTGTGGAGTGAGGCCTGATGTTCTCTGGAGTTTTCTTTCCATGGTAGGAGTAACAAAATTTAATGCAATTTCCTATCCATTTGGAGATTGTCTGTTTTGAAATTGGTTTTCCTTCCTTTCCTGTTGCATATGCTACCAGAAGCTGGTCAGTTTTTCTATTGGACTTGGTCCTGTCCAGGTAGTAGCGTAATTGCCTATGTACATCCAAGGTATGTAAGAGTCTTTCTCAACTGTTCTGTGGGTTGGGGAAGAATGTAGGTAGGTGGATAGCCTGATTTAATGACACTCTGGATACCACCTTAGGCATGAATGTAGGATTTGTTCTCATGGACACTCTATCTTGATGGAAGATCAGGAAGGGTTGCACTGCCATTAATGCCTGTAGTTCAGAGACCCTTCTTGCTGAAGTTATTGCCAGCAGGAAAGCAGTCTTCCAGGATAAGTATTGTAATTCTGCTGTTGCTGCTGGTTCGAAAGGGGGAAGTGTCAATTTTTCTAGCACAAAGTTCAAGTCCCATGCTGGCAATGGTGGTTTCCTAGGAGGTTTTACATTTTTTATTCCTCTCAGAAACTGTCTGAGCAGAGGATGAGAGAAGAGAGGAGGATCCAAGCTGTATTCTGCTGAAATAGCTGATGCATGTATCTTGATGGAGGAATAGGACAGGCCTGTATGGAAGAGCTCTGCCAAGTACTCCAGGATGTTGGCTATGTTTACCAGTGTCACATCTTTGCCCTTTGCAGTACTCCAAATGAGATATCTTTTCCACTTTGCTGCAAAATTCATTCTTGTTGAAGGTCTACGAGCCTCCAGGATTATGTCTTTAACCCTTTGGGATAAATTTGGGTTAACTGCTCTTATGTAATGTTCCAGGCAGTCAGCTGCAGAGTTTTCAGGTTCGGATGCAGGATGTTGTAGTTGTTCTGTGTTAACAGTAATGGGATCAGGGGTAGTGTCCATATTTGTTTCTGAGACATGCTTCTCAGCAGTGGGTACCAATGTTGTCTTGGCCAGTCTGGAGCTATTAGAATGATCCTTGGACGGTCCTCTTTGATCTTCAGAAGCACCTTGTGCATCAAAGGAAGTGGTGGGAATGCGTATGCTGTCAGATTTTTCCAACTGAAAGATAGGGAGTCCACCTTCCAAGCAAGTGGGTGGTATGTCCTTGTGCAGAATTTCTTTAGCTGGTGATTGAGTGGGGATGCAAACAAGTCTATTTGTGGTAATCCCCATTTTCTTGTAATGGCTTTGAAGATGTCCGGATGTAGCATCCATTCGTGGGCATCTGTGGTAGTTCTGCTTAATATGTCTGCTAGAATGTTTTCTTTTCCCGGTACAAAAATTGCTTGTAACTGAATGTTGTAGCTCAGAGCCACATCCCATAGGTCCGGCATAGAGGATATGAATGTGTGCCTCCCTGTTTGTTGATGTACCACATAACTGTGGTGTTGTCTGTCCTTATCATCAACTGACCTTCCTGGAGAAACGGTCTGAATGACTGGATTGCCAATTTTACTGCCAGCATTTCCTTTAGATTTATGTGCAGGCGCAGCTGGTCTTGAGTCCATAAGCCTTGTATGCACCTGCCCAGCATGTGTGCCCCCCAACCGAGGTCTGAGGCATCTGTCGTGATGGTTTGGCTTGGTTGACTGTTGCAGAAGGGCAATCCTGTGTTTGATTGACAGGCCTGGGCCCACCATAGGAACTCTTGCTTCAGGCATGGGATTATTGGAATTTTGGTTTCTAGGCTGTGCTTGTGTTGGGACCACAAATTCTTCAGGTACCACTGTAGCTTTCTCATATGCAGTCTGGCATGAGGGACCAGAATTATGCAGGATGCCGTGAAGCCTAGGGCTTGTGTATTTTTCTTGCAGTTAGATGGTTCTGCTTTGTTAATGCCAAGAAGTAGAGAGGTAGTTGCTCTTTCTTTTCTGCAGTTAGGAATGCCATTTGTTTTGAAGTGTCCAGCTCTGCACCCAGAAAGGTTATTCTTTGGGATGGAATCAGCCTTGACTTTTTTATATTGACTGTATATCCCAGGGCTTGTAACAGGTAAATGACTCTTTGTAAGTCTTCTGTTAGCTTGCTTTTGTTGTCCGCTTGTATCAGGCAGTCATCCAGGTAGGGATAAATTTGGAACCCCTGAAGTCTGCAATGAGCAATTACTGATGCCAGGCATTTCGTGAACACTCTGGGCATAGTAGACAAGCCAAAGGGCAATGCTGAAAATTGATAATGCTCTGATCCTGCAAGAAATCTGAGGTATCTTCTGCAAATTGGTCGAATGGGGACCTGCAGGTATGCCTCCTTGAGATCTAGAGTTACCAGCCAAGACTCCTTGCCCAGCATGGGAAGAAGCTGCTGTAGGGTCAGCATTTTGAATTTTGGAATGTGTTTAAAGTGGACAGGTCTAGAATAGGTCTCCATTTGTTTTCTTTTCTTGGTACCAGGAAGAGTCTGGAGTAAAATCCCTTTCCTTTCTCCATAGATGGTACCTTTTCCACAGCTCTCATTCTTAATAGTTGAGATATTTGCTTTAGAGCTTCTGCCCTTTGAGTAGGTGGTAGGTTTGGCATTCCTCTCTTTCCTGGTAGAGTATGGAAGTGGAACCTGTAACCTTGGTCTATAGTTTGCAAAATCCATTTTTCCCTTGTGATGCAATGCCAGTTCTTTGAAAATAAGGTTAGCTTTCCGCCTAAGGGTGCTTCTAGTTGTTCCCTGGTAGGCGGTGCCACTGCCAAGTCACTGGGATTGAGTTGTCGTAGTGGTGGTGGCTGCGTCTGTGCCTCGCTGACTGTTACCTTGCCACTGGCGTCCCCTGTAGGCACCCCTGGATTGGTTTCTGCCTCTAGAACACCTATTCCTGCCTCTCTGTGTCTTAGAGGAGTCCGGAAAGGACCAATTCTTGGAGGGCCAATTCCTGCTAAACCTTGGAGGTTGTACCTGTAAGAAATCTTTCACTGTTTGTACAGATTTCGCCTTCTCCTCCATCTTTTTTAGTACCTGTTGTGCAGGGGAACCAAATAAATTGACCTTGTCCATAGGTGCATCCAAAAGCTTTGATTTGACATGGTCTGGTAATGCCTGTTCTTTCAACCATGCATGTCTCCTGATAAATGTGCCAGTCATGGCTGATCTAAAGGAAGCCTCCAGTGCATCATAGCCACATTTTAAAGAATGGTTACTAACCTGCTGTATGTTATGTATCATTTCCTGAACATATTTTTTATCTAAAGATTCTTCAGAGGACAGCTTTTTAGTTAACTGGTCAAGCATAAACTCTTGATACTGAATCATATGAAATTGGCAGTTCAAAGCCCTTGCTGACAAAGTAGCAGAAGTGTAAACTTTTTTACCCCATCTCTCTAAGGACCTAGATTCCCTTTCAGAGGGGAGGGGGTTTTTAGTAGAAGTAGCTGCTACAGCTTTAGGGCCCTGGGAGATAGTCTCTGGATCTGCAAAGGGAGCCTTATATAAATGGTGATGTGTGTCCGGGACCCTGTAGAACCTATCGGGCTTAGCAGGAGCCGGAGGTAATGAATCAGGAGCAGTGCAAGCATCATTAAATGCATCATCTACAACAGAAAGAACTGGAGGTATAGCTAAAGGCCTATGTTGTGGCAAATGTAGAAAGGTTCTAAGCCTTTTTCTGGAGTCTGAGAAATCTTGGCCCTGCCACTGAAATTGTTCCCTCATAGCATGCAAAGTTTCCCCAAAGGAAAATTCCTCAGGTGGAGAAGCTGAAGGAATGGACTCTTCAGCATCAGAGTCTTCGTAAGGGGAATAAGAAGCCTCAGGAGGATCTGTATGCTCTGAGTCATCAGAGGAATCATCTGTGGATACTGGCTCAGGGGGCTCTGCTCTAGGCCTGTTTTCTGGAGGTGGGAGAGAGGTCCTGTCTGGATGAGGCTGGGATCCACGAATTAAAGAAATTAGATCCTCAGCCAAAGAAAGCATATGGGAGCTGGTGCTGGGCCTGTGAGAGGGGGGTTTGGCAGGCACCGTTTTTGAAACTTTGGCTGCTTTAGCCCTGGCAAAGGCCTTAATAGACATGGCTGCTGGAGGCCTAGCAGCTCCACGTGCAGGGGTAGAAATATCCAGGGGAATAGTGTCTGATAATTCCTGAGAAACCGCAACAGAAGGTTGGATTTCAGAAGCCGATTCTACCAGGTTAGAGGAGGCCTCGGTAGAAGGCATGGTTTCGGCTGAAGAAAGAACCGCTTGCTCGGTTTCGGCCGAAACCGAGACACTCGTGGTTTGCTTAATCGTGGTTTCGGCCGAAACCGCGGACTGCGAGTGTCGGTCCTTTTCTTTGCGTTTTTTGGAAATTTGAGTTGTCGGAGGATCCGACGGCATAATATAGGCAAAATCAGAGCCGAAAATCTGTTCAGCAAACTCCGACCGACGTCTAAGCGTCCGTCGGTTAAAAGAAGCACAGGCTAGACAATCTGCTACGTCGTGGTCTGGGCCTAAACAATGTATGCAGTAGGAGTGGAAATCCTTATGAGGTATTAGATAAACAGTTATTCACTTTCTCTGACATCGGCTGAGGCAAGAAAGAGTCCCCAACGGGGTACTTAGCTTTTTAGAAGTCTTCGAAGTAGTATTCGGTAGTAGTAATCTCTGGATCTGACCGACCGGCACTTGCGAACAGCTTCTGCTTCGGGCGCCACGCGGCAAGAAAGACTGAGGAAGATGGCGTCGGCTGATGCCTTTATACCCGAAAAACTGCAGCGATGACGTCAGGTGAAGTGCGACACCAGCCGAAGCCGGACCCAGACTTTGGAATCCGGCCAACCGAAGGGCTGCCTGACGACAGGACAACCCATTTGTAAGGACTGCAGATGCATCCTTGAAGGACATCTGCAAAAATGAGAGGTTGAAATGAAGAAAAGGCTGACACACAGACTTTTCAAGAACAGATGTTTAAAAAAACGGTAGAGTTAGAAGACAGATCATGTAGAGAAAGCCTGAAATTTTCTGCTGTACCAGATAAACTAGAAGAAAAAGACTATTAAGTTTATGAAAGTAAATAAGCAACTGGATTGGTATTCCACAGCAGGATTTGTTAACTGATAGGGAACACTGAGTGTATGCTCCAAACCTGGTCATAAGAAAGCAGTCAAAACCTGTATTAATAAAGATGTAATCATACCAGCAGAAAGAGCTGATCCTGACAAAACTGTAGCAAAAAGGAAAAGTATTACAAATTGCAGACAGCAGTGTTTGTTGAAAATGATTATTCACTGTACACAAGGCAGAAGAGAAGTAAATTTACCCCAGCAATCAGATTGTTGACAGGCAGGCTTAAGAATCAAGCTGCTGTATCCATCTGTCTTAAGAATATTTTTCCTAGAGGATCAAATACATTTTTTTATGCAGAACAGCTAAGGAGGAAATGAAAAAAAAGTTTAATGAATGAAAGTAAACCATCAAACAGAAGGAGACTGCTTCTCATTCTTCTGACAATAGAGCTCATAGAGAGACTTCATTAGTGAATCATTTTCCAATGTTCCAAAGGAAAATGCTTGAGAAATAGATAAAAAGCAAAGGAGTTGACTAGAAAAATCAGGAGTACCCTGGATTTGAACCACAGTCTGATGTTGGGAGATGGTGATGAACAGGAAGAAGGCCAACAACACAAAATAATGAATAAATGTCAGATTATAAATAATCACATATGTGAAATATGGCTTTGCAACAAAAATGGCTAAGAAAGATTAAACTTTTGTTGACAATATTAAACTTGTAGGTAGACTATAAAGCATATACCCCCACTTTATATCACAATGTTTAGAAGGAGACTAAAAGGAAAAAAAGTAAAAGCAGGTAAAAATTATTCTCCTTAAGAGCATTTATATAATACATTTCATGATATAAGCTGAATGCATAGTAAAGTGGTTTTGTGTGGTATATAATCAGGGGTATTTTAAATAGGTTCATAGGTAGGTACTAGGCTATCTGCCCGAGGGCATTTATAAGCCTAGCCAGAGTGTGTCGGCATTCGCCACCCCATTGATTAATTAACTGATCCTCTGTCAAGCAGAGCCAATGAAGTGATCCCAGAGGTGTATTTTCTGTTACTCATCCACTTGTCAAGGTTTCTCTTGAAGAGTGTAAGTGAGGGGCTCTGCCTGATGTAAAATTTGGAATTTTGTTCCAAAGCATGGGGAGTCTCTGTAACAGGAATCTATCCCTCCAGCATGTTCTATTTATTGTTATGGCAAGGTTTAGCTCACTAGAGCACATGGCTCGCAGTGACTTGGATTTCTTTAATTGGAGCATGTCCATCAATTCTGAGTTGGACATGGCTTTGTAAGTCAGGCAGAGATCACCTCTGAGTAAGTGATATGCCACTGAGTACAGCCGGAGTTTTTTCAGTCGGGCTGCATAGGACATATGTTTGAGACCAGTAATCCTCTTGGTGAGGTACTTTTGTGGTCTTTCCAGCTGTTGGAAGTGTCTTGTGAGGTACATCCTAAATGGGGCATTATACTCTATGATGGGTCTAATGAGTGATGAGTAGAGGGACACTATAACCTCTATTTCTAGATGTGAACCCTTTACTAATTAGATGGGTCACATAGAACAATTTCCTAACTACTTTGGCAATATGATTGTCAAAGGAGAGATTACTATCTACCTGTTTCCCCAGATCTCTTATTACCTCTTCTGTATTAAAGGGGCTGCCACCTATGTGGTAATTCGTGGGTGTATTTCCCAAATGGGATGACTATGCATTTTTTGGCATTTAGCTTGAGGCCATGACTTTGACACCAGGTGTCCGTCTCAGTAAGGCCCTTTTGGAGGATGTCCATGTCAGCTGGAAAGTCAATTATGGCTCCCAGTTTGCAGTCATCGGCAAACTTGGTTAGCCATAGTCCTCCTGTGTTTGCCTGTACTTCTGAGAAGTATATGCCAAACAGTAGGGGTCCCAGGACAGAGCCTTGTGGGTCACCATTTGTGACTGGTTTAGAGTCGGACTTGGAGCCTGCTATTTTTACCGTGTGAGTTCTGTCTGTAAGCCAGTTGGCAACCCATCTCGTGACGTATGGGTTCTTGTTCAGGCTGATGAGTTTTTCTGTAATACTAGAGTGGAGAATGGTGTCGTAAGCCTTGGCGAGGTCAAGGTAGGCTGTGTGAACCACCTTTCCCTCGTCTATGGCCTTGGTGACTGTCTCGAAGAAGTCAACCAGGTTTAGTAGGCATGATCTGTCCTTAACAAAGCCGAACTGGGTCGGGTCAAGTGTTTGGAGGTTCCCAATGTCTTTGTTAATGAGTTCCATGATGATGCGCTCCATAGCCTTGCAGACCAGGCTAGTTAGGCTTATGGGGCGATAGTTTCCAGGGTCAGTTGTGGCCCCTCCTTTGTGGAGAGGAATAACTGTTGCTGTGCACCATTCTATGGGCACGTAGCTTGTGGAGAGGCTGAAGTTGAACAGCGTGTTTAGGTGGGGGGTTAGTTCGTTCTGTAGTACATGCAAGACACAGCCTGAGACACCATCTGGTCCCACTGACGCTGTGTTTTTGGCTTTTGAAAGGGCTGTTTTCACCTGTGCGTATGTGATGTTTGGTACACTACACTTTTCCGGTATTGTTGTGGGCCCTTTTGGAGGTGAGAGGGGGGTGAAGTTTGCACTGAATCTATCTGCCAGGATGTTGGCAATATCAGTAGGTTCAGTATATTTTGTGCTATTTTGCACTAGTTCAGTGCATATCTGTGAGATGCCACTTAGATTCTTAACATAGCTAAAGAAGGCTTTGTGGTTATCTTTTGAATACTTGGCTATGTTTCTTTCGAAGTTAGCCTTGGATGATTTCATGAGGGACCTCAGTTTCTTACAGATACTGATCAGGGATGTCTTTCCTTCTTGGGATTTACTTTTTTTCTGAACTAGTCTCCTCCTTCTATTGTATAGCCTGTTTATTGCAGGGGCCCACCAAACCGGGTTTCCTTCTCTTAGAGGAGCGAGTCGGTTTTGCTAGGGATGGCACAATCCATGCATCCTTGTAGGTGCTCATAGAGTGCATTTGTAAAGGTTTCTGCATCTTGGGCAGTGTTATCCTTTAGCGTGGGGGCTGTGAAACTTACCACCTCTGTCTTAAGTAAGGTGAAGTTTGCTTTAGAAAAGTTTTTTAATGTGGTTTCCTTAGTTGGGGGTGGTGGTGGGGTGTGGACATCCAGAGTGATTAGTTTATGGTCTGATCTAACCAGTGATGGGTTGACCTCCGGTGTGGAACACCTGTCGCCCATGTTGGTGATGATCAGGTCCACTATGTTTTCACCTCAGGTAGGGGAGTTTACCAGCTGGATCCAGGGCATTTGAGTTGATGAATGCCAGGAAGCGCTGGGCCTGGGAATTGTACTCGAGTAGTTTTCCCACTGAATGGTAGGGTAATTGAAATCACCCAATATCAGGGTGTTTGGTAGGACCTTCATGTTTTCCAGTGTCTCCAGAAAGGTGGAGTGGTGGTCCTGGGTCATGGAGGGTGACCTGTAGCAGGCCACAATTTGCATTGCAGATTAGTCCGATGTTAGTTGCACATGGATGATCTCAGAGGTATCATGCTGCGCCACTAACCTGGAGGTGTAGGTATCCTTGATGAATATGAATACACCCCCTCCCTTTTGTGTTTCGGTCTGTGTTCTGTGGCCGAAACGTGTGGTATGAGTTGTAGCCTGGCAGTGCTGGGGTGCTCTCTGGAGCACCAGGTTTCAGTTACTGCACAGATGTCGACGTTCTCCATACTGAGGAGTGCTTCCAGTGTGTGCATTTTGAGATTTAAACTCCTGGCGTTGAGTAGCATAACCCTCAGTTTTTTGTTAATTGTGCTGTTTACGGTGGTGGGTTTGACTTTTGAGCCTTGCCTAAAAAAGGCACTATGGGGGCAGCAAGAGTCTTGGCCAGTATTCCAAAGCCTAGGGGTGACAGGTGCAAGCCATCTCTTGTGAAGCAATGCGGATTGTCGAGCATGTCGTCCCAGGCTGACAGACACTGGATCCCCTTTGAATGACACCAGAAGCTTAGCCAATTGTTGAAATTGATCATTTTTTCTTTGTACTGAGGTATCATTCTTGGTGAGAGCAGACTGCTACTCAGGGTCAGGGTCAT
This sequence comes from Protopterus annectens, assembly GCF_019279795.1. Lineage (NCBI taxonomy): Eukaryota > Metazoa > Chordata > Ceratodontiformes > Protopteridae > Protopterus > Protopterus annectens. The sequence continues at coordinate 1,725,713,695 of NC_056726.1, forward strand.
GCCAGCCTGGGCTACATGATCAGCGAGCTCTTCCATGTCTCTTTTCATGTAGTCCAGAGAGGTACGTCTCAGGTCATTCACACCAACATGAACAATGACAGAGTCATATTTGTACTTGTTCTGTAGTGACCCGAGTGCTTGTGTTATGTGGTGGATTCTGGCTCCCGACAGGCAGCTAACAGTAACCTTCTGCTTGTCCAGCCTAGTGAGTGGGACGTCAGTGTGCCTGACTATAGAGTCACCTATTACTAGTGTGTTAGGTATGTTATTTTGCCTTAAGGGCTGTGATTGTGCGGCACACTGACTTTGTGTTTTATGTGTTGTCTGGTTTGTGACGGGAAGTGCAGGTTGTTTGGGAGTCTGCTTTGGAGGTCTCTGATGCTTTTGCAGGTTTTTATTTAGAGCCTCCGAGTATGATTTTGTGTATTTTTTGCCAGTGCTGTTTTAGTAGGTCTGTGTGCTGCTGGAGTTGTGGTGCATGTGTTAACCTTCTCCTCTTGACTGTCTGTTCCAGTCTTGGGTAGAGACAGCTTAGCTTCCAGTTTGGCTGTATAATTGCATCTCTCACATATGTTAGTATTTTGTGGTAGGAGGAGAGGGTTGTCTGTGTACATGAGGCAGTTGTAACATTGCCTCAGGATACCCAGATTCACCAGCTGGACTGGAGAGTGCACCTGAAGTTGCCCTTTGGTCATGCCTGAATAGTAAGGTGACCTGCTTAGTTGCTTGGTTGGTGAGGTGTGAATAAAGAGCCTTGCCCTGCTGGGCAATCAATGTCAAGGTATATTAGTGCTTGCTATTAGGTCTGAGCAAGTGCTGGGCTGTAAGATGCTTTTTGAGTGCTTAGGTTGAGAGTTAGACTAGTTTCAAGGGAAAAAACTGAAGAGGAGACTTAGTGGAGCCGGGAATAATTTAACCGTAGCAAACCGGTGCGCAAAACCATGCAAACGCATTTTTTATAGTAGGGAAATGAAAGAGGCCGAAATTAGCCCAAAATGGCCAATAAACTACTAACTTCTGGGCTGGAACCACACCTCCAGGGACAGATAGGTTGCTCAAAGCTCCCCTCTCTCACAGGTGAACAGAGAAACTTCCTTCTATCCAAGTAAGGTATGGGCAACTCACAAACTAGTATCACAGCCCTGAATTCAGCACTAGCCTGAAAACTGGACTATACTAGCTTAGAAAGGCGGGAAACAAGGAATTTTTTGGGGTTTTTTTTTTTAAAAGATAAGGCAAAAACAGTAAAAAATACACTTAAAACAGCTTTAAACGACTACAAACAATCCGAAAAGGTATCGCACTTTAGTGTGTAGCCTACAACAGTTAAACACATTATTTAAACAAAAAGCAACTTTTTAAAAGTGCTGGCAGTCAAATAAGTACAATATGTGAAAAAAACAAGCTTTTAAATCACAATAAATGCTGGAAAATCTGCGTTTTGGCGGAAAACAATTAAGTACAGCAAGAAAGTACAGAAAACTGATACTTAATCACTCCAAAGTCTCTCTCCTAAGCTAGAAAGCTTGTATCAGTTTAAGGCTTTCTAGTGCTACCCAGTAGGTTAGTTACAGGAAAGATGGGAAACAAACACAGATGTGGTCTTTTAAACCAGAAAGTTGAAAGAGATGGACAAACTGTCCAAATGGTCAATAAACTACAATTTCTGGGCCAAGAACCTCTTCTCTCCTCTCTTGGTAGACAGGCTACCTAGTGCTTACCACTCCCACTGATAAGCTAGAAAACTTTCCTCCAACACAGAAAGGCTTGCGGGGCTCAGAAGCTTACCAAGAGTCCTGGATACAGCAACTCTGTATCTGAACTAGGCTAGTTACAGGAAAGGTGGGAAACAAGCGCAAGTGAGGCTTTTAAACCAGAACATTGAAAGAGATGGAAAAAACTGCCCAAACGGCCAATAGCTACAATTTCTGGGCCAGGAACCACTCCTCTTGTGGTAGATAAGCTAGAAGGCTTCCCTCCAACACAGAAAGGCTTGGGGGACTCAGAAGCTTACAAAGATACAGCAAATCTGTACCTGGACTAGACTAGTTACAGGAAAGGCAGGAAACAAGTGCAAACACAGGCTTTTCTGTGTGGGGAAGTCTTTTTAGTGACTGTTATATGTATTAAATATATTAAAATAAACAAGTACTTTTTTTAGTTGTAAGAAACATAGGCTTTACAGTGTAAGAAGAAAAGAAAGGATGGACAAAAGCAAGTGTAAGTTAATATGCTGTGATCTTGGGCTACTGAGATGGGAGTGGGGTATAAAAGAGCAATGATTACATTATATGCAGAATTAATTTATTTTATCTTATTTTTACAAAGGAGAATGTCTAGATTAATGTCCTTGGCTTAATCTATAAACAAGTGTTTTTTTGTAAGCAAGCAGGCTTGAAAAATAAGACAAACTGATGACAGCCATGAAAAACGCTCAGTTTTTTGTATATGCAAGGATATTGGCTTGCTTTTTTTCCATTAACAAATGTTCAGTGGGTGTCAAGTCTGCAGCTGAAGGTAGTTGCACACTCTGTTCTGAGTGAAACTGATAAAGTTTCCTTCATGCGGTTGTTAGTCCTTTTCTCCCCTTACTGTTGTTTACGTTTCCATGGATATGAGCTGTTTGCAAGTGTAAGCAATTAATCTTATGAGTTCTGAGTACCCTTTGCTGAGGGAAATTCAAAATTTAAAGGTATAAGGGCAAGCACTTCAATAAAAAATAAAATTGTAATTACTGGAACTGAAAAAGAGACAGCAGATTTCCTAACACCGTTAATCCTTTAATGCATTTAACAGAACACTGATAAATACATTAATGGAGAAAGATTTTGCTGATAGAGATGACAGCAAGTAGGGGTATAGACAATTCTTCTTCTTCTTCTGTCAGCTTTTCCTGGTTAGGGGTCGCCACAGCTGATCACCTGTCCGCTCATGATTGGCAGAGGAGTTTTACGGTGTTGAGTTGCCAGCCCGGCACCCAACCTTCCACAGAAGGCACACACACGCACATACTCACACCTAGGGCCAATTTAGAGTGTCCAGTCCACCAACAGCATGTCTTTGGGATGTGGGAGGAAACCGGAGCACCCGGTGGAAACCCACGTGACCCCAGGGAGGACATGTAGACTCCGCACAGAAGGCTCCCCAGCCAAGGATCAAACCGGAGAACCTCTTGCTGTGAGGCGGCAATGCTAACCGCTGCACCACCGTGGCTAGGGGAATAGATAATAGGAGGCTGAAATTTACAGAAGAAAAATAGAAAGGATCCATGGCACTGGGAGCAAATAACTAGAGAAGGAAAGATGATAGCATGGGATGAGGCCAACAAAACATTCTGACTGCAGGCTAGACACACTGCCTTTCCTATCACGGATTGATCTCGGAGGAAAGGCAAACAGAAATGGACAGGGGATGCCAAGTGAAAGACCTGGTCTAGTAGAGTTTTTAGTCGAATATAGAACAAAAGTCACCATTTAAAAAGGATAATTAATACAGCATACAAAATACTGCACAATAACTATAAGAATCAATCAGAGGAGGTTAGAAATTTTGGGAAAGAGACTGGATAAGCAATTTAGAATGAATATAGGCATGGCTCTCAACTAAGCAACAAAGTCCAGAAGGTTTAGGATTTTTGCTTGGAATTGTGTGCATAGATATTTTTATACCCCAAACAGACTTCAAGGAACTTTTCCTCAGGTAGATGACAAATGTTGGAGGTGTGATTGGAAGAAAGAGGTAACAGGAAATATATATTTTAGTAATGTAATGAGTTGGCAGATTTTAAAAATTCACTACAGAGTCCTCTGTCACAAATACTAGGTGAGCAAATGGCTGTAACTAAGGAAATTATTTTTTGAGCTGGGACACAGGATCTGAACTGCCCATACATAGTAAGCCCTTAAGTTTAACTCTGGTGGCTGCCAAAAAAGCAGTTACTAGAAAAAAAGAAATAACATTCTAAATCAACTGTAGTTGAATGTTGTAACAGAAGTAAAAAAATGAAGTGGGATATTTAGAAAAGGGAAGGAGCAAATTACATAGAAATAAATGGAAATTGTGGGAATAATACATGCAGAATAATGTTTGGGGGAGGAGTGAGGTTTAAGCGAAGACAGAAATTGAGCAATTTACGTAATGTTGGACTGATGATAGTTAAAAATGAATGTATGTGTTGTATAATATATGTAAATGGAAAATGTTAATATGTTTTTTGTGTATATTAATGTAGGTTTCTCTACATCTTAAGTGATAATTTAATGAAGGTGTTAAGAAAAAGCAATAAAGAAATGAGTACCAAAAAGTAAAAATAAAATACTTCTCTTTATAGCAACAATTTTCTCTTATTAGGTGTTATCTTACTATTACATCATATACTGTACACTACAGCTATTTTCAAGTTAGAGAACCACACCACATATTTCAGCTTGTTGTCGCCTCACAGTAAGAGGTTGTCCTGTTCGATTCTCAGATAGAGCGTCTTCTGTGTGGAGACATGCGTGAATGGGCGTACCTTCATTGAAGGTTGTGTGTCAGGGCTGACAACTCGGCACGTAAAAATCTACTGCCAATCATTAGCGGACCGGAGTTCCGCTGTGGCGACCCCTAACTGGGAAAAGCCGAAAGACACAACAACCATTTACATATGCTTCAAACATTTCAATCAATGTATAAGATGGCTGTGCATATACACTGACCTGACACTCTATCTTTGCATGACTTTGAATGCCTTCTGGTATGATTCATGGCTGAAAAGGGCTTTTGAATTAACGCATACACCATCTTAACAAATGACCATGTACAAAAACAAGCAGAATAAAACAGAGCATTCTACACTTGTCACAAGGCTTCTTAGAATGCCACTGTGGTAAAAAACTACAAAAAAATATTTTATTTTAGTGTTCTAGACACTAACAATGTCCCTGCAGTACTATAAACAGTAGATTTGTTCTACCCAGAATGACCTGAAGGGGGAGACCATAATGCTAGGATTGAGCTAATCTTTCTCTTTCTAAAAAACATTGCGTGCCCAGAGAAAATGTCATTACATTAACCATTTTGTCTTAATTTTTTCTCTGCTCAGTCACTTACTTTCAGAATCTCTGCAATATACCAGTAGCTGCTTCCAGTGATAACCTTTGGTTTGTGTTCTTTGTCATCTTTTAAAAAAGATGTAATACACCCTTTTTACCTCATATCATGCGTTCCGGCCCCAAAACCTGGACCACACCACAAAAGGAGGGGGTGTATCCATATTCATAAAGGATACTCACACCTCCAGGTTGGTGGCAACGCACGAAGCTTCGGAAACCATCCAGGTGCAACTAACCATAGGCAAAACTGCTCTACAAATTGTAGCATGCTACAGGCCACCCTCTCAAACTCAGGAACCCCACACAGCCTTCCTGAAGACACTGGAGGGTATAAATGTATCTCCAAACACCATCATATTGGGTGACTTCAACTACCCGAATATAGACTGGGAACATTACTCAAGCCCTAACTTTCTAGCCCAACGGTTCCTGGAGTTCATAAATTCAAATGCCATGGAACAGCTAGTCACTGTTCCCACGAGAGGAGAAAATATACTAGATCTCATTGTCACAAACATGGGGACAAAATGCTCCACACGGAAGTATATCCCTCATTGGTGAGATCTGATCATAAACTAATCTCACTGGAAATCCACATCCCGCCCCACCCCAAGCAAAAAGACCATAGTGAAGAACTTCTCTAAAGCAAACTTCACACTACTCAAGACTGGTGTGGTATCCTTCAAGGCCCCTGAGCCAGAGGAAACCACAACCCAAGCTGCGGAAGCCCTTACAAATGCCTTCTATGAACACCTCCAGGACTGCATGGATCAGGCAATCCCAAATAAAACCAAGACTCTTTCCACAAAGGGCAAACGTCCAGTCTGGTGGACCCCAGCCATTAACAAACTTTACAATAAGAGGAGAAAGCTATTACATGATAGAACAAAATCCATAAAAGGGAAGTCACCCTGATCACTATTAGTAAAAAATACAAGCACTCATAAAATCAACTAAGGCCAATTTTGAGAGAAAAATTGCCATGGATTCAAAGGACAATCATAACGCCTTTTTCAGCTATGTTAGGAACCAGGGTGGAAACTCCCAGATATGCTCAGAATTAGTCCAAAATGATACAAAAATCACTGAACCCACAGACATTGCCAACATACTGGCAGACAGGTTCAGTGCAAACTTCACCCTCTCCCCTAAAGGAGAGATAACTATCCCAGCCGAGTGTAGCCTCCCGGACATCTCAAATGCGCAGGTGAAAGCTGCTCTCTAAAGCTAAAAACACAGCATCAATGGGACCGGATGGTGTCCCCGGCTGTGTGCTACACGAGCTAAATGAGGAATTAAACCCGCACATAAGGCAGCTGTTTAATCTCAGCCTTACCACAGGATACGTGCCCAAGGAGTGGCGTCACGGCAACTGTGGTCCCACTCCACAAAGGCGGTGCCTCACGGACCCTGGTAATTACCGCCTCATAAGCTTAACAAGTCTAGTCTGCAAAGCTATGGAGAGGATCATAATGGAGCTCATAAACAAAGATATAGGGGACTTGCAGACATTGGACCCGACCCAGTTTGGCTTTGTCAAGGGAAGATCATGCCTTTTGAACTTGGTTGACTTCTTGAAACAGTCACCAAGGCCATTGATGAGGGAAAGGCAGTCCATACAGCCTACCTTGACCTTGCAAAGGCTTTCGACACAATACCCCACTCGGGTATTTGTAGAAAAACTTACCAGCTTAAATGTAAACCCATATGTCACAAGATGGGTTGCAAACTGGCTTAAGGACAGAACCCACAGGGTTAGAGTTGCTGGCGCTGTGTCAGACTCCAAGCCGGTCACAAGTGGTGTCCCACAGGGCTCGGTCCTTGGCCCCCTATTGTTTGGCATCTACTTCTCAGAAGTACAGGCCAACATGGGAGGACTTTGGCTGACAAAGTTTGCAGACGACTGCAAACTGGGCGCCATAGTGGAAAGTGCATCGGACACGGATATCCTTCAGAAGGGACTCACGGAAACAGATAGCTGGTGCCAGAGCCATGGCCTGAAGTTAAACGCCAAAAATGTATAGTCATACCCTTCGGGAAAAACAAGGTAACCCCAAGCTACCATATAGGTGGCAATCCACTAAGCACAGAAGAGGTTATCAGGGACCTGGGGACCCAGGTTGACAGTGGCCTTTCCTTTGACACTCACATTGCTAAAGTGGTTAGAAAGACCTTCTACATTGCCCACCTGATCATGAAGGATTCACATCCAGATCTAGTGAGGTCATTGTTCCCTGTACTCTTCACTTATCAGACCAATGATCGAGTACAATGCCCCATTCGGGATGTATCTCACCCGACATCTGCAGCAATTGGAGAGACCCCAAAAGTTCCTCACCAAAAGGATAAAGGGACTCCAAAATCTGTCATATGCTGCCAGATTGAAGAAACTCCAGCTCTATTCAGTCGCATACCGTCTGCTCAGAGGTGACATGTGCCTGACATACAAGGCCATGTCCAACCCGGAATTAATGGACATGCTCCACCTCAAAAAATCCAAATCCACCAAAATCACTAGAGCAAGCGACTTAAACCTTAGCACGGATATAAATAGGACGTGCTGGAGGGATAGATTTATCACTCAGAGACTCCCTATGCTGTGGAATAAAATCCCGGTCCATGTGAGGCAGAGCACCTCGCTGACTCTGTTCAAGAGAAATCTAGACCTGTGGATGGGAGATCGTAGGTTTACCCCAGGAATCATCTCTGTGTCACTGCTGGACAGAGGCACAACAAACTAATGGGCACAGTATTTTTTCATATAAGGGGTGGCGTAAGCCACAATAATTTGGGCTAGGCTTATAAATGCCTTAGGGCAGATAGCCTAGTATAAACCTATGAACCTATGAACCCTTTCTTCCTCAGCTGCAGACAATGCCTAAATGAAACTACTTTTGAGAAAGCTAAAATTTCTTTATCTGTCCTCTGCCAGCCAATCGTGCCAAGTTTCCAGAAATTCCAGTCTCAGTTGCCCTCTCAGCAGTATCTCTATAAAGACTTTGATAGGGCGTCCTAGTGAAATGTCCGCACTCAAAATGCAGAGTAATGAAAAGCTGGAAAAAAAGACTGAAAACACAGAAGAGCGAATCTTGAAAATCACTCTTCACCAATAAACTTTTTTTTTGGGGGGGGGGGGGGTCAAGCCCCTACACCCTCCGAAATTATATAAACCAACTCTGAGATCACCATATCTTGCTTAAAAAGGAATATTCTGAGAAATGTCATCGAATACTTAGTATTGGCCAGTCTCCACATTTCAGGACACAATCTAGCAAGTCCCGAATTTTTCAAATGGTTACCCTTTGATAGTTTATGACCCTAGTAAAAGGAAGTAAATATTGTGGGAAGTAATATCCAAGGAATTGTTATGGCTAGGCTTGTAAAGGCCCTAGGGCCAATAGCCTAGTACCAACCTATGAAGGGTATGAAACCATTAATGTGAGATTTTCATGGGGCACAAAATATGAAAAAGTGATGGTATAATGTAACAGATATGGAGCTATATTCTTAAAAACATGTTATATGACTTCATGTAAACACAACATGGTAGACTGTGAAGCCAAAGGTAATGCCTGGCTAAATGAAACAATTAAAACTGAACATATTTGTCCCCTTCTCTTCTTTCATGTTCACCTGCAGTGCGCTGTTTTCATGACTAGGACTATGAAGACTGTTTGTCTGAATATCAAAAGACAGGGAATGCCAGTGAAATGTGCTGAATCTCCAAATGTGCTGGCATATCTTGTTAATGTAACAAACAAAGATAAAAGCCAGTGGGATACAACTGTTATGAAGACATGTTACTAAGTTAGACAGGGGGATTCAGCAATCAAGGAAACCAGATGTGGATGTACATTAGATTTGTTTCCCATGATGAGTATAAGAACTTGTTTTCCCAGCAACAGGATAAATGGTGTTTGGATACTGGGAGCTGGGGAAGGACTAAAATAACTGTGTATGTTGGAAAGAAAGGTAGTTTTTGCTGATGATGTCTTGTTTGTGAGGAACCATCTGCGAGTATTACATATTAGTATTTTTGTTGTAAGCTAGCCATAGAACTTAGATACCTGGAGCTTATAGGATGCATACAAAATAATCTATTTCTTTCTTTTTTACTTGACCTTCTCGTGTGTGTATCAATCTATGTATAATTTATTCTATTTGTGCAGTGTTTTATTTATTTAAGTAAAGTTTATTTATTTAACTTTAAGTTCTTGTGGCTGATATTTATTTATTAGATTTATACACAGTTGTTTATCTGACAAGGGAATCATTATTTACAATGCTTGGTAACAAGCTGCATGGTGCACATCTTCCATAAGAATGCTTGGGCCTACTACCAGTAAAGAGAGATCAACTGGTATATTTAATATCTGGCTCGATTTTGGAAAACCAGTAACTGGAAGTCTCTGGCTTTTTCCAGGGTAGCAGAAGCATTACCACACTGGAAAAGGGCTGTAGTTACTGCAAAATTCTGCAAGGCTTCCCTGAAAACAGTATGTGTGTGTGTGTGTGTGTGTGTGTGTGTGTGTGTGTGTGTGTGTGTGTGTGTGTGTGTGTGTGTGTGTGTGTGTGAGTGTAAACAATTGTTTTGTGAAATGCAGCTGCTGAAAATAAAGGGGCTCTGTAAGGCATTGCTTCACAGAGAACAGTAAATTTGGGGCATGTGGGAGTAGTTGACCACAGACTCAGTTGTGTCAGTGGCTTGTACACAGTCTGACTTGGTGTGGAAGTTGAAGCCCATACCTAGGACAACACTGTATATTTCCTTTATGCTTTTGGAAACAGGATGTCTTGCAAAATAATTTTGGAAACAGAACTGTGTGCACACACCTGCTATTTCAGCCTTGGTTGGTAGGAGTGAGATTCAAACCCCATTGGTGCCAGTCCAGTGTCATATTTGGTGGCACTTGTTGCAGCCCACATTCCCATTTGCTGCCAATGGAGTCACTTCACCTTCACAGAAGCACTGGGGAAGCTGAACAGCAGAAAATACCAAAGAAGGGGAAATAGCTCACATAAGCTTTACTTACACATAACAGTGGATTTATGTTATTTTGCCAATGGCAGTCAGTGTGACTGCTGTTAGTGGGAGTTCACATTGCTGAAAACCACTTTCAATGGCAAACAAAGATTTTTTTTAGCAACACAGCAAGCCACCCAAGTGCCTTCCACATGAGGCAAGACACTCCCCTCCCCCAACTTACATATACTAACTCTATTCACGGTTGCACAGAAATGGGGAAAATGGAATCTCAATGATCAATGTGTTTTTCAGCAATGTGGATTCACACTAACTACAGTTACATTTACTGCTGTTGGCAAACTGAGTGGCTCCCTATGGCACTACAAGAATTATTTTACAAGAAGTAAAATACTGTCTGGGATGAGAGAATTGTATGTTTAGGTTGCAGCGATCCTTTCAGTTACTAGACAATCAACCAGCAGACTGAGGTGTACCTATTTTCTCTATGTTACATGCATTTCTAGTACTTTAGAGGACTGGTAGACACTGGAAAAGTTAACAATTTTACCAGGGATTACTAAAAATGTAACAGCCGAAGAAATTGCACTTGCATGGGACAGCATAAACAGATACTCACAGGACAATACCAGCATACAGCTACTTTCTTTTACAGTTACGATGTACAGAGATTAAATGCATACGTGCAAAAACAAATGTTTACCTTAACATATTTAATGTACAGATTCTGCTTCTGTGGCCACTCCTGAAAAAAAGTTGCCCAGACTAGTTGATATGACAGCTGGAAACTGGACAATGTCAGTTGTGTAATATCTCACATCTGGTCAAAACCTGAATTTGTTGATACTGGTCACCACATACAGCCTGTCATCCCAAGGTTGAGTTTTTTTTTTCCATTTAAATTAGCAAGAATAAATAGATAATATATATATAAATATATATATATATATATATATATATATATATATATATATACATACATATATATATATATATATATATATATATAGACAACTTACATTAGCCAATCAACCAGTATGTTTTTGCAAAGAAGAAGAATCTGGAGAAAAATAAAATAAGGTATTGAGAGGACATGTAAAATACCACAAAGATAGCCACCACAGGTCAGCATTGAACACTGCTCGAAGAGTTCTTACCACAAAGCTACTGAGCACTAGGAAGCAAGGCCTCCTGAATAGCGGTGTGAGGCAAACCCTCTCAAAAATTACTTAAAAGCACAGTCAACATGCAATCTTCAACTCATTTTTACAACATCATTCAGCCTGACAGCATTTTCTTTCTCTGCTCTAAACCCACAGTTATCAAAATTAGATAGCAAATGTATTATTAATCATGCTGTGATTTCAAGGAAAAACAGCACAGACTGAAGAGTGGAGCCTAGCTGTCCATTAGTTGTAAAACTTCCATAGAATTTTAAATAAATAGTGTAGTCAAGTCAAAGTGAAACTTGTACATAAACAGGATACCTACATGTAGGCAGCACATTGGCTCAGTGGTAAAATATCTGCTTCACGGGCCCAGGGTTTGTATCGGATCTCCAGTCATTTCTGGGCTATGTGGCTTTTCTCCCACCTCCCACAAACATGACAAAAATACACACATATTTACCCTTGGCCTTCCGGCCTGAGCTGCAGCTGAAAAGCCAACTTACCTGATGTTAATGCTGAGCTGTTGGACATTTTCACAGTAGCTAAGTCTACCGCAGAATTCTGAATCTGTTGTGGAATTTTTACCTTCTAATTTTACACACACACACGTATATATATATATATATATATATATATATATATATATATATATTTTAATCAGAATTTGCTGTTTTTCCTTCTATATGGTACTTGCAGGGTAGCTTGTTAATATTAACAGTTAATCCTTAAATAGATTCACAGACTCTGGCTAAACTGAAAAAAAAATATGAACTCTGTAAAATAACCTAAAAATGTTGCTAACATTCAAAAATTATTCCCTCCTTCCCTACTCCTACATTAATACATACAATAACATAAATGAATATCCATAACAGATATGTTAGAAAAAGATGGTAAGAGTGGGATAACAACATGAGAGGAACAAAAGAAAGATTTTGGTGCACTAAGAGATATGAGGTTTAAGATAAATTACCAAGGATATTGATGGTTACTCTGAAATTCTACTTCGCAGGAACTTTAGGTTTGCCACAATATAATGTTTTATCCAAAAAAATATGTCGGTGAAGCAAAATGAAAAATTGGAAGGATGAAAACCTAAATCTGAAATGGCTACTGGTGTACTTTTGAATATGTACTTACAATTTGAAACAAATTGTTGAAATGGTTAATAAAGTACATATTAAGAAAAATGTATTACAAAGTTAAAAAATGTCGGCACTGTACAGCATATAAATATATTTATGATTCTACATAAGTAGCTGGTTATCTAATATTATACATTGCAATGGACATTACAATTGTCAAACAATGGTACTATATAGCACTACATTTATCATGTGATTATTTTTACATGGGATAGACAGGGGTTTTAATAAAAGAATCCTTGAGCATGTGAGGGACATTAAGCAAAATGTTAAAACAAATGCTTTAGCCAAGCATGCTAATGTACGGGTGTTTTTCAATACGTTTTTATTTTTTTTTACCTTAGAAAAATACCTATTATGCTCAGAAGTATGGATTGGCAATCACATTTGGAATACAGAGAATTGTTATGGCAGATTAGACTTAATGCCGCACAGTACCCTGGGTTGTACGAAGCTTTATCAATTGCTAGTGAGTTAAAACTGCACACGTCAAAACTTTAAAATGTGGTTGTGTTACAGATACTTTAAGTGAGCTAGTTACATATATCGCTATATTTTTTTCACTACTTTTAAACTATTTATGTATTTATATATTTTTTTAATTTTTTGAGCATAAATTAAAGGCTGTGAATGAATACATGAATTAATTTTTGATTAGGGATGTTTGGACAAGTTTTCAGTCGTGATTGTATTTATAAATTGGCCTTCATGCCAAATGTAACTTAGCTCAGATGAAGTCTCATGAAAGCCTGGATTAAAGTTTTGTTTCTTGAGAGATTCGTTTAAGTTATTTAATTTATTTATTTTGTTATTTGTGTTTTCTGCAGTTGTGCAGGTGGCTTCTGTGGTTTTGGATACACAAATGTTTGTGCTTTTAACAATCTAGCTAAGAATTGCTTCTGTTTTGCTCTAGTCAGAGTAGAGAGAGAAACAAGCTACTTCTAGGCCTCAGACTGCTGCAGAACCTCGAAGAGTGCCATTCTCTATTGGTCAGTGTGCTCATTTGAATTTTTTTCATCAGTATTGTTATAAATAGCCTAGTCCTCCTTTGCTACATGCTGTACTTGTAAACTCAGGATTTGCCCTACTTTTACTGGCCAAACTAAAATCCCAGCTCTGCAAGACCTGTGACAAGGATTTCTCTAATTTTCTAGTAAGTTTACTATGATAGCTGTACAATTTTTTGTGCTTTTGATAATATAGAGCACTTTACAAATAAAAATGTTTTACTGTCAGGCATACTGATTCTCCTGTAACTAGGCTGGACAAAGGCAAGTTAACCAGTGAGCTGTCTTTCAAGTGTCAAGATCTACGATTTCTCAAAGGCCTTTAAGACCCTTTAACCTAACAAATATGACTATGGCATGGTGGTGGTCTACATGGAGGTGAATGACTTGGGATGTGAATCCCTAAGGGATATGTGGACAGACATATCAGAATTATCCATGGGTATCACAAATGCAGACAATATTCTGGTCCTGAGTAAAATCCTTCCCTCTCCAAGAAGGATGCCTAGATACAAAGAAAAGATAACTGGCTAAACAGCCAGCACCTCTCGTTCCAAGGGTTCCACACACTGCCTAAAGTCTTTACTGCCCCCATAGTGCCTTTTTAGGCAAACTACAGCTAATGGACATTCCAACATAACTAATAAATCAAATCCAAAACAGGATTACATTAAGGTGGCTCTACTCAACCTTCAGGCTCTCCTGCATTTGGAACGTATTCACAACCATGTCAATAGCGAAACTTGGTTTAAATCTTCAAAAAACACTTGTTTCATACCTGGATTTTATGCTTACCATGCCTTCAGACCCAATGGCAACTGCGGTAGCACCTCCATATTTGTTAAGACCCATATCACCTCTAGACAGATTCCCAGAAACCAACAATTCCAAATTACACGAAAATTGACCCACTATAAGTTTATAGCCTGTTACAGGATGCCCTCTGTCTCCTGAAAATCACGAAAGCTCCCTAAATGTATTTGATAAATTCCCTAAAAAGAAGAACCATTATTTTTGGGGGACTTTCAACTACCTCTCCATAAACTAAAATATTGATACCTCCAATGCAGGACATGACCAAAAGTTTTTATATTTAATAAAGAGAAAATTTTTGGACCAGATTGTTAACAAACCCACTAAAAGGAATAATATTCTTGACCTGGCACTTACAAATATCGCTTCATTGTGGACTATTATCCTTGTAACTCCTTCCCCAGACATATCATAAACAAGTAACAGTCACCTTCAAAATGTCTAAACTCACCAAAACCAATGTCTCAGAATTCAAGGATTTCAAATGTACTAATCTCACCAAATCTGTAAGAAATTTCAAATTTATTTATAGCAGGATCACCCCAGATGTTGCCACAGCAGATGCATTCACAAATGAGTTCTATGTTCACTTAGACAAATTAAACAGCCCCACCCAGATGTAAACATAACAGGAAATTTAATAACAAGCAACCTGGTGGTCCACCAAAATAAATACACTGCACAATAAAACAAAACAAAAATCAGACAAAAAATCTAATGACAGGGATAACACTGGAAAATTTACTAAAACTGTGAGAAATACTATTAGCTCTACTAAAGCAGCACATGAAATTTAGGTTATCATCTGAAGCTTAGGACAACTGCAAATCTCTATTCAGCTACATTAGGAGACTAAGAAATAACACTCAACATTGGTCTAAACTTATTCATAATAGCACCCCATACTGTGATCCGGAAGACATGCCAACAAACTAGCAAACAAATTCAGTGCAAATTTTACTCCAGATATGTCTGTCCAAAGCCCATTTATCCTTGGCTCTCTCAGCCATCCTCCCTTCATCAATATAGAACATGTACTTTGGGGGACCACCAAGACTAAAAATATTTCCTTCATGGGATCCAGTAACATACCTGGCTGTTTAACAATTCCTGGTAGAGCCACTCAAACTACTTAACACAAAGTTAGCCATTGGCTTTTCCCCTGAGTTCTATGTTCACTTAGACAACCCCCCCCCCCCGAGGGTTGGCATACAGCAACTGTAATCTCGCTCCACAAGTGGGTCAACACCAGTCACCCCGGGAATTATAGGCTCATCAGCCTGAAAAGTCTTATTTGCAAAGTCATGGAACATGCTATAAATGACCTGATTAACTATGAGATTAAAAATCTCATTAGGCTAGAGCTGCAGCAGCTTCGCTTTGTCAGGGGTAGAAGCTATCTAATGAATCTGGTTAACTTCTTTGAAAGAGTAAAACAGGCTGCTGATGGTGGTCATACTGTTTACAAGGTGTACCTTGACCTAGTCAAGGCATATGACACCATCCTACATGCAAGCATAGTTAGTTTAATGCTTTGCAACAAGATCACTATGTTATAAGATGGACAGCAAATTGGCTAAAGGACAGAATGCACAAGGTAAAGGTTGCAGGTGTTTCATCAGAAGGTAAGAAATTGACCAGTGGTGTCTCACAGGACTAAGTGCTGGGACCTCTTTTGTTCGGCATTTACTTTTCTGATTTCCAAAACATGAACCAAGACCTCTGGTTCACCAAATTTGCAGAATGTAAAATGGGACTCAATGTTAAGTCTCCCTCTGATGCCCAAGCTCTTCAGCACAAACTTACATTCATGAATGCCTCCTAAAATTGGTCTCAGATTAAATGGTAAAAAGTGTGATTTCTATCACATTTGGTAGAAATCCTTGTCTCCAGCATGCGACATAAACACTACCCCACTCCAAAATGAAAATGTTGTTAAAGATCCCAAAAATTGGGTTGATAATCCCCTCTCATTTGATAATCACGTAACAGAAGTTGACAAAAATTCCTTCTACTTAGTGTAGCTACGCATCAAAGGCATATCATCCAGATCTAAGGAGATCATTTTCCTTACACAGCACTGATTAGGTCAGTTATTAAATACAATGCACCCCACAATATCATCCAGATCTAAACAGATCATTGTCCTTTTATATTTAGCATTGATTAGGCCACTTACTACATACAATATCCCCTATGGGATACAAATCACTAGACATAACAACTACAAAGACCTCTGAAGCCCCTACGTTCCTAACTAAAATCACTGTCATAAAAATTCTAAGCTATAAGAAATGAATAGGAGCACTGTCCCTTTATTTAGTCTCTTACAGACTTTTGAGGGGAGATCTCTGCCTTTCCTTCCATGCCATTAGGGACCCAGTGGCCCTGGATCGCCTGTATCTCCACAAATCAAACAGTTCCACAAATACCAGAACCAGGGATCTAAATCTTCATCAGCAAATGAATAAAATATAGTGGAGAGATCAGTGCATTATGCAGCATCCTCCTCACCTCTGGGATAGACTCCCACTTCAAATTAATCAGTGGGACATCTTCTTTCAAGCAGGAACTGCATGACTGGATGGATATTCACAAATTCACCTCTGGCTCGAATGGCCTTAGCGCTCCTAAAAAAAGGAGGTGACAAAGCGAAGCTGCTGCAGCTCTAGCCTAATGAGATTTTTAATCTCATAGTTTATCAGGTCATTTATAGCATGTTCCATGACTTTGCAAATAAGACTTTTCAGGCTGATGAGCCTATAAATGTGGCTACTGACAAGACGTAAATGCTTGCAAAAATCTCAGTTATGTTGTATTACCTATGATCCTACGATAAGTTTAAGTCCTAAAGATTTGGAAGACTTTCCCCAGGATTTACTAATCTTCCGTGTAAGACTAGATTAGTCTTAAACGGAAACGCCAATCTAAGAGTATGACGGCAGCGCGCCATGCATATTAATGAGGGTGCGCTGCCTCAACTCCAAAGCTTACACAGAACATGGACGAGTGTAGGGGGCGTGTCAGACTGCCGAGCAGTCCAAAAATTCACGGCCCTGCACTGACAAAATCCAAGAAATGTTGAGTTACATGAGCGAGTCCACTCACATGTGTACATTGTAACACTACACTCCCCCATATGTTAAACCTCGCACAAATTTAAAAATTAAAAGAAATTTTTTTTTTGTTTGTTTTATTTCCGATATAGCTGCCTGTGTTTGCGCGGGAATGCCCATTGCTTAGCTACAGTTAGCAGCTTAAACACCGAAGAGGATAATAAGACAAAATATGCAAATTAAGCAAAATAGTGATAGCGTAGTGGTTAGAGCCTTCGCACAAAGAGGAGGCATTCCCGGTTCGAGTCCCACTACTGCACGTTCCATTTTGTGTTGGAAATCTGTATACAAAAATATTTCCTGACATTTACCATGTATAAGTTTTGTAAAAAGCATTCAAATGTTATATGTAGTAGTGAATGAATTATATATATATGAAGGTGAAATGGCTATGCATTCTGAGGCATGAGTAACTTATTTTAAGCAATATAAAGCACTGCTAAGCACAATTTAGCAGTATTTAGCATATTTAAAACCAATTGCTCGTAGCTTTGCAGCACGTTAACAAGCTCAATGTTTTTCCGCGTAGCTGCGCACCGCGCCAATCAGCGCAAATACAACATATTTGCACGTAGCTGCTCACCACGCTAACCAGCGCAACGTCAGGCAAAGTTGAGCAAAGTCGGCTAAACACAGCCACACCTCCTTTACTGTATCTTAACCATTCAGGTCTGGCCAGTAGGAAAACAAAAAGCAGTGACAGGGTTCGAACTCAGGATACTGTGCACTATAGTCACAGTACATAACCACTAAGCCATGACAGCATTTCATAACCATGCACTTTCAACAGACACATATCTATCAAAGGAATATTAAACATTGCTAACATGAGCTAAGCAGGTGTGCCTACAGCTGAGTTTTTTCAAAACTGGCCAATCACAAATAAGTGCAGGAAATGAGGCATATTTAAGCTCCACAGGCGGGAATACTTGCCATAACTGGTTATAGCGCCCTTCTGCAGTCAGCATGGCTGGTGTTGGAGAAGGCACTCGATTTCGAGCGCAACGCTGGGGCATTGAGGAGACCAAAGTAATGGTTTGGCTCCTTGTCCACAATCATGAGGACAGACTCCTGGGGGGCCAGTACTAGGGCACCCAATATAAAACGGAGCCCTGGAACAGTCTATCTCGTGATCTCACCAGTGCCACTGGCGTTCCTCGGACTGGTGAGCAGGTCAGGCACCATTATTCTGACCTGAAGCGACGTAAGTAGGATCAACTGGACCAGTGGATCCAGGAGTCCCGTGCAATGCCTAATGCCCCAGTACTAAGTAGCCATTGTATTAAGTAGTTAAGAATTGCTATGCTTGTCTATACTATGGATAGGTATGTCTCAATATCTCTGCATTTACTTCACAGCTGCAGGTGTCCGGGCTATGAATTGGCAAGCCCATGAAGATAGGTTGCAAAGACTGCGTCATCAGGCAGGTTAGTAATTATCTGTATGTACTGTTATATAAAATAAATTATAGAGCCTTCAAAAAGTGTTTTAACCCAATAAATAAGGTGTAATAATCCTTTAATAAAAGTATAATTCCTGGAGTGCGTCTGTGTCATTTTCTTTGATACGTTGTTGTATTGTTGCATTTTACAAATAGTACTGTTGTATTAAGCAGTGTTAACCCACACTTGGGTAGGCCCATATAATGTGGATGAAGGGAGTGCCAGTAGCTTTTGCATATTTACAACCCTCAACTGTTGGTTCATGCCCAGCATGTACAGGTTAATCTGGCACATGAGTAGCTTGGTATTTTGTTCCCCAGAAATGTCAGTGTGCTGCCAGAAATGTAGGGAGCTGTTAACATATAAGTGACACTTTCACCTGAACATATCTAGATAATTATATGAAAGTAGAGCTGTCAGTGTACCATCTTAGCAATAGTGTGTGTGAGCAACTCTCAAAATATGTAGCAGTAACATCTGCTTCTTGGACAGTTTGTATGTAAGATACAGCTCATGTATATAATGATCTAGCAAAATCCAATTGCACAATATAAGGACATTGGGTAGTGTAATAATACATGTAAGGGACATATGACTGCAGTTAATAGGAATGTAGTGAAAACTAGAAGGATATACAAGTTGTTAATTGAGCTATCCTTTTCCACCCTACTGTATGTGCATAAAAAATGCAATTCCACACTTCAATCGGTATGTCTAATCTCAAAACATTTGTTGGGACATATGTCCTATTGGTTTATAAATATTTGCATTTATTTCTATGCATGTGCCCTGTTAAAATGCCACAATATTGGTGCTTGTTGCCATCAATTCAACCTGCACGCTGTTGTAATGTCCACTATTGTTCTTATGTTATGCTTGCTTTTCAACTGTTGAAAATCTGGTGTGTTGGGTTAATGGGAATACTTCTGCATGCTGTTATGACTAATTGGGAATACTGTTGAATGTTACTAACCCATATCTTTATTAAACCCTCCAAAACAGAGTTCGTATGGGAAGGCCGGTCCCGGCGGACCCACCTGTCCCACCTCAGCTGGCCATGGCACCTAGCACCAGCAGGTCCGGTGCCCAGCCTGGGACCTCCTCCTCTGTTGGCCCTGTGCCACCTTCTGGTGGAAGCGCTGCAGGGGATGGGGCTCGGTCCCCCCGGGCAAGCGTGGGTGGAGGAGGGCCACCTATCACCCTTCGATCGGTCCGGGCTGTGGTGCGTAGAGAGATTGAGCGTTCTGTTGCAGAACCTCTACCCCAGCTTGAGTGGTGCAACTCCCAGGTCATCCTGCCCCTCCTACACAGCCACCAGCACAGCCACCCTCTGGGCTGTGAAGGTGCAATGGTGACTGCCCATGGGTGGGGACCTCAGTCCCACTGTTTCCATCTGTGGGCTCATGGGCTTGCGATTTCCAAACAACCCTCCCCGTCACCCACCACACGTGTCATATACCGCCCCTGTATGTGTCTTGTCTGTTTACTTCCCCAACCTACCCCTCCCCAAATATACCTACTTCCCCTACCCCACATCCCACTCCCACCTGAAAAAAAGGGCAATCTGCTCCCAAAAAAAAATTACGCCCCATACATAGCTGCCCATTTTGCACACATATCCACTGGACACATAAAATGTAATTTAATTGGCATTACAACATACTTTGTTGTCCTCACCCCTCTCTCAGGGGTTGAAGGTTTCATATCTACCTCCAAATTTATTCCATATGCACAGCTGTTGCTGTTAAAGAAATGGGCAGCTATGGACCTTCCCTACACACGTCCTGCACATCCCGAGCTACTTTCCATACTGTCTTTCCCTCTTTGTGCCCCTTTTTCACCACTTTCCTATCTCCCCATTTTTCTTTTCTTTCAAAGAAATGAGCACGGGGGTTAGTGGGAGTAAGCACTATTAAGCAGTAGTTAGCGGGTTTGCGCGAGTGTGCACTTGTTTGCGCTTAGCGAAGCATTGCTAAGCATCGCGCAAACCCGCTTACAACTGCATAAAAGTGCTTTATTCACTCTGTATGTGAGGGCCCTTGTTCTGCTCAGGAGCAAAATAAAACACCTCTGTCAGTCTCAAACCTTGTACACACTGCACAACATGAAGTACCACTAAGCCACGGTAGATATACAAGTTGGTGCTGAAATAAATATATCATGCATCAGAATGAGTGAATGTAAAGGAAAAATAGGAATGCCATACCACACAACTTGTTCTGTGGATCTTTACCAACAGTTATTGTGGGGTTACATTACATGACTGTGATAAGAGATGCAGCCATTCTAGCAGGAAATAATGTTACACCATCACTTTACAACCCCACACAGTATCACAGCAGGTCAAACACTGGTATATCTGTTTAGGGCAGAGGCCATACCTCCCTACTGTCCCTAATTTTCAGGGATGTCCCTGATATTGACACAAATTTTAGCTCTGTCCCTCTGAATCCCTCCTAAAACTACTGACTTTGGCCAGAAAGGTAGTGAATTACACTTAATGAATAATGACAATAATTACGAGTTAGACACTTCTTTTACTTCAGAAAAGGTGTATTAATTCATATGCTCTGATTCTCTCAATATTTCAACTTAATGGCACTAACATTTTAAAGGTGACCCTGACTTTTTCTTTACTTTTCCCAGAGTCTGTTCAAATATGTACCTGAGTGTTTGAGAGGTCTGGCAGAGGCAGAAACACAGAGGCATATCAGCCTTTCTGCTGTTACACACTGTGCAAATAGCTTTGGAAGGAGTTTCGGAAGCATACCCTTATGTAGGAATACAACACTGAAATACAAATGGATGTAGCCATGTACTGGTAGCAACCAACTGTAACAATGCCATTGCTCTATTGCTGAAAAGACCTGTGTGGTGCACAGACAAAAAATAACAAGTCTATTCTCTGGCTACCATGTGGATAGGTCCACAGTTGGGAGTTACGCAGACAGATTACTTGCCTTGATAAACTAACATGTACACAGCAACCCTGCAAGTCCAGCAAGATAAAATCCACACAATACTACTTACGCTATCTGTACTTCTGAACCCCTACCCAAATGTAGAATATACCTGTGTGTGCAGGGTCTACCAAGGATGTAGGTAAGCATACTCACGGTACTGACATTTGTCCTGTTTTTCTGAGCAGCTTGTGCTAATGTCAACACTAAAAAAGCACAAACTGTTTAGAACGGAGTAAATGAATATTCACAGTATAGCAGTTCACAAACAATTATTGTGCCAAAGGAATACATCTCAATAACTAGCTTTGTATGGCAGTTAATTGTAAAAGTTGAAAGGAAAGTACATTTTTCCATGTATCTTGAGGTAGCATTTTGAGGGGTGAGTACATTTCTACACTGACAAGTGGGTACTGGAAGCAGCAACATTAGGTCTGAGTACAAAATGTAAATCTCTGGCTACACCCCTGGCTTCTGATATAAGAACTATACCAACCTTCTGTCTTGAACAATGATGTCCACAGCAAACAAGGATGATCTCCATCTTGGAAACTGAAAGGGCCACACCTACCTGAGTTAGCAATTTATAGTACTGGGTTGCTATGACAATGATTACTGCAATTACTACACAGCAGGCTGCATGCAATTAGCAAGTGGTGGCCACTAATTGGTGCAGAGGCCATCACATGCTCATGTGCAAATACCTACAAAAGCAGGCTGCAATCTCTGCCAACAAACTCAATCACTCTATTGCAGAGACTGACAGACAGAGAGAGAGAGAGAAAAGTAAAAAGAAAAAGAAATATTACCAAATCATACAAAGGAAAGTATGTGACACATATGTATTTACTGGCATGTAGTAGATATTATTGAAGAATAGCCTACATAATGTGAACCATTCATATGTGGCAGCAGTACTTATTTATGCATAGATGTTCTGGTTAACTACTGCTATGGACAATACAGTGTGTACCTGTAGGCAGTGGGACATACCTGTGAAATATGTAGCTTAGCATTAAATGTCAAAGATCTGATCCATGTTATCTGTGTTCTGTACAGTAGTGTGGCCAATGGCTGTTGGGGGGATTAGCGCTGACATTATATAAACATGGGTGTGACAGAACAACACATGCATGATAGTCATATTAAAGTGCAGCTTAGCATTGGCAACTGCTGTAGCAGTCTAGTATGCTTATCTAGCATTTGTAGCCATATATACCCCCCTAATTTTAGTGTGTGTTCATATGTGACACCTGTTTGTGTTGCAGCAAGGCCCAACAGTTCAGCTGTGAGGTCCAGGGACTTACAACAGTGCGGACCTTGTGTGTGTATGCCACACACATACGGAGAAATATATATGTGTCATATATATTCACATCTGTATATGTGCATAGAGCAGGGGACATATTGCAACTGTTTGTGAAGGGTGGAGATATATATGTTGGTGAAGGTTAGTATAATCATATTTGTATGTAGGTTTTAGTGTGCGACAAACAAGACAGCATACAATGCTGGTATATGACATGTGGTGGTTAAACACTGTGGGTGGTTTGTTCAGTTTGCAATGTTGAAGACAGTGAGGCCTGCTAAGGCTACCTGGGCTGAGGCCTGCTAAAGCTACATGGGCTGTGAACATCTTCAATGCATTTATCCCAAAACTGTGCGATTTTATTACATTACTGTACACCTCACATCCTTTGTATAATTGATATTCTCACTATGAAAGGTGAAATGTATATGTGCCTACATATATATGTATATGTACACCAGAGGATGTGTATATGTATGTGTATATATATATATATATATATATATATATATATATATATATATATATATATATTTATATATGTATATTTATATATGTATATATATATATATATATATATATATATATATATATATGGTTATATTTACTCATACACACCAACATCTACTTGTTGCGATAGATTCTCTGTACTGTTAACTGACTGTGATGGTCAATGTGTTTGTGAATACGTCAAAGATGTGTATCTGTGGGATAGCTTCGTGGGAAACTGTTTATGTCATGGTATTATGGGTCCTTGCTTTGATCCTAGCAAAAGCTGTGTATTCTGTTGCTAGGCAGAAAAAGTGCTATTGCATACAGTGCGATTAAGTCCCTTGGTTGTAACTAGGGTGTGTCATTGGAGGCTAAAGCACTACATCTACGATTATTGATTGGTACTGATGTTGAATCCAAATCCTGTGTGTACTATAGTACTACTTGAAGCTCTGGGCCTGTACAGCAAAGTATGGTGTATGTCCACATTGCTTGCATCCACTGTTTTGTGTGGTTCCTGTATTCATCACAGATTACATTTCTCAAGAGTAAGGTTGTGTAAGTACTGACACACAGTACTGTATAGTACACACTGAAAGCTTATCTGGGCTGTCATACCTTTGTGTCCTGTAATTATGTCTGATGTGTGTGTGGGTATGTCTGTAACATGTCCTTTGACATATGTGTGGTAAAACTTATAGCTGCGTATCTAGCAACATTCATAGTGTACTACAGCAGTATGTGACCTATATTCCCAATTGAGCACATATTTTGGACATGGGTTTGCCATTAACAAGTTGTGTGGTATAATAGTAATACATTTACTGGACCTTACACTCATTGCGATGGATGATGTATTTCTTTACACATCAGCTTGATGTATATCTACTGTGGCTAGGTGGTGCATCATGTTGCATACAGTGTGCCAAGTACTCTTGTATAGTCTTATATAGTGATTTTATTTTGTTGCTGTGCAGAACATGGTTCATTAGATTGAGAGTGAGCGAGGCACTTCCAATCAGTTGTGGGGTGAGCAGTAATAAGTGGCAGTTAAAGTGTTTCACTCTTGGTTAGCTAATAGGTTGCTGTATATGGCAGTTCAGTGATATCTGTACTGTATAATGTTAAATGTGTCATATGACTTGCTCAGACATATTTTCATATTTATGTCTTCCAGGGATCATGGCACATCGTAGGAACCCCACTTACAGTAGTGCTGAAGATGACATAATTACTACCAGTATGATTCAGCACTACAGTCTCATGTTCTCACGAACCAGCCAGGACCAGCAGGAGCATACTGCAATGTGGCAAGTTGTTGTCCGCAGGGTAAATGAAGTAGGCCTGTATAACCGGACATATGAGCAGGTACGCCACCACAGCAGTGATCTTCTCAGACATGTCCGTCAGCGTGCTGCTGATGTGCGGAGACAACAGCTTGCAACAGGAGGTGGTGTTAATATCCACCCCCCCCTCACCAGAGTGGAGGAGCTGCTCCCTAGCCTGGTGGCACCTGCCCAACAACAACAGCAGCAGACATACACCATGATGGATGTTGGAGCCACCCAGCAAGCACACATGGAGCATGCAGGTAACATGGCATATCTGTAGACTACTGTTATCTGTATTGGTAGATCATGCATATGTAAGATGTGGAGCCTGTTGTTGTGCAATATTGATCATTTAGAACATAATCTGTAGCCCTGTGAATGTAAACTGTTGTACTGTAAGACTGCAAACACACAGCAGCAATGCCACAGTTGTGGCCACTGACAAACTGTTTCATCTCTATGTCGGTCCCCCTGGGGTGACATCAAGGCAGCGGACAGATGCTTGAGAGTGTGTTCTACATTTATTATTGTAAATAAAAAGTGCATGTCATAGTTAAGGTGTAGGCCATGCACACATGTAACACACCTACCCATAATGCATGCTGTGCATGTTTGGTGTAAGACCACGCACATCTCACTAATGTGATTAGCTGCCTCAAACACATGCAATACCCAGACCATCTCAAACAAATGTGGCTAGACTGTAGTGACCATTGGATAGGCACAGCTGATACTCAACATGCACATAAGATACACATCTATGTCATACACAGAGCATTTTAACATGCTACACATAAAGGATTCCCAAACCCTCTGTAAAGACACACTCCAGTATCCAAAATCTAATCCACACATTACAAATAATATACCAGAGGGGTAGAGGCCTATCATGGGGCATTTAAACACTGTGCAACACACTACACATTCATGTTAGGAAATGCTCCTTATTGGCCTCCTTACAAACTCATGTAACAACTGTTTGTGAAATGGTGACTGTAGCCAAGGTGGTACAGCATGAGTAGTGCTGGTTTGGGAAACATTTGTAGCCTTGAGTGACCACATGATGCTTCATGATGATGGCCTATGGTACTATACCCCATCCAGTTATTGTAACCACAGTACTACACATAGCTTTCACTGCTATACACCTTGCTATACACCTTAATGTTCTGTGTGCACACATATGCACCTCAAAACAATATGCATACTAATCACCATTTGCACAACTGAAACATATATGTCTTGTGATGCTATTGAGTTTTGAATACCTGCACAGCAATGTTGTGTCCATGTATGCATTGTGTTCCAGGGGGAGGCCCATCACCTAATAACAAAACACATGCATCAAAGCCATGTATACTGTTAGTAACAAGGACAGTCTACAATTGCACTGCATGCTGTTGAGCAACACATGTCCTGCATGCTAACATGTGTGATATGACTGTTTTGCTTGTGATACTGTACCCCACCATCACCTGCTATTGTGTATGTTCTGAGATTGCTGGTGTTGTGTGTGTCTGCATTTGGAAGGAGTGTATTTTTGTGTGTGTGTGCGCATGTGTGCATGTGCACATGTGGTCTGACATCATGTTCAGGTCTTAAAGTGTGATTCCTGTTTTCCTCTCACAGGTGCCGAGGTGGGGCTGGTTCAGTACAGCAGGGAACCTGATGTCACTGAGATAGACAGTGATCATAAGGATAGGTGTCTTGAGGTACATTGGCCCATAACAGTACTCATGGCAGGTTTGTCAGGGTCTGTTGTTGGGCCACCAATTGACAGTACACAAGTCTCCACCCCATCCATGCACACAGTCATACTGCCTGTACATCCATCATCACCATTGCCCTTAGCTGAGGGACACTGTACAGTTGGCACTGGCCAGGACAGTGTGGTATCTATGGCTCATGTATCAGGACACAGCAGCCATAGCCAGATGTCTGGAACGGTACCACATAGGCAGATGCCCAGGGGTTCTCGTCAGAGCACTGCTGGTCATCATGCCCTGGCAGAAGTGCCACACCTCTTTCTACCACACGCATGTTCCAGGCTGTCATGGAGGCACAGACATGAATGGAGCTGTACACCAGACAGGGACTAAGGGCAGAGAGGGCTCATAACACCTCTGTAAATGACAGTATCCGTGACCTAGCAGGTGCAATACATAATTACACTGAGGTTATTGATAGACGTTGGGGTGAGACACTGGATGTCCTCCACAATGTCATGTCCATGTGTCAGGACAGTGCGGGACGGTTGAGACGTGGACGTATGCCCAGCAACATCAGCAGCTGGAGGTCACCGTGGACATCCAGCAAGTCACAGCTGCTCCCGTAGTGCCAGTACCAGCCCCAGCAATGTTGAGGGGGCTGTCCATAGACCATCCCAGAAGACCACATGCACGTGGCTCTGGCCAGTCCCAGCAGGGACCTGGATCCAGTGGACATATGTCAACCTCTTCGGATAGCACCCAGTCTGGATTAGTACCTGATACTGTCTGTAGCACCCCTGCCAGGCACAGGTTCCGTATCAGCGGCCAGAGACGGTGATCTGTAAAGCCTGCCAGGTACAGTCTGTAGCTGTCTCACAAATCCCCGTATATGGCAGCCACATGGTGGAACTGTGTGCATGCAGACACACACACATAAACCACAAACCTAGGGCAAACACATATCCGCACACATTAAATCAACATTGGCCCATAACAGTACTCATGGCCCTCATACATACATACATACATACACACACACACAAACACACACACAAACACATATCGATTGTACGGCTCAGTGTAGGCCTCTGGCAAACCAACAACACACCCTGTGCATATGATGAAACCTGTGCCACCTCCTGTCATCTGTAACATTGATGCAGGAATAGGCTAACATGGTGCTGATGCACAGGGTGACTTTAATAAAGTATAGCAATGGTTGAATGTGTAGCATGTTGTCAGCAGTAAAGTGTAATGATATCCTTGAAGGTGTAGCTGAGCAGGCATGATGCATTAAAGCTGTAATTAGCAATGTTGTATTGTTTCCACCAGTGTTTATTCCAATTGTGTTTTGTTTGCCAATGTGCCACTTGGCTGATGTGTGTAGTTGTGTCAGCATGTGTTATACAGTGGAGAGTAAGTGTGGGGTGTGTGCAGCACAGGTCTGCAGGTGTACATTTGTGAACATGGTGGAGGTGCACTGTCTGCATGTACGTGCATATTGGACACATAGGCAGGGTGAAATGCTCTGTATTGGCCAGTGTTAACACTCCATACTTTCTATTGGTGGCAAGTATGCATTGTACTACACTCATTTTGGAACTTGAGTACATGTGTGTGTGCGTATGACACGGGTTGACACTGTGCTGTGGGTGATGCTGCTGTTGCTTTCATTGGTTTGCATTACTAAGGTTAACACTGTCCCAGCTGCATAATCCTTTATTAATGCACACTGTTCACCTACAGGGTTGCATGGACCGTGCCTTCACAAACACAAGAAATTCTCACTTATACAGTAAAAGTGCATTAGTCTCATGGACCCCTTCCATAAGCTAAATATATAATAGAAGGTGTGAAGTTGTACCAAAAGAGTTACATACCAAGAAGGCATAACCTCTCTGGTCAGTATCATTGGGAAAATACAATCCCTCAATAAACATACAAGGCAAGCTTCAAAATACAAAATGGCAAGGATTCCAAAGACAACACTAAAGCTTTCTTCAGTGTTGTTCATAATCTACAGGGGAAATCTCAGATCGGGTCACAGTTAATGTGGTCAAAAAGTACACTTATCTGACTGACATTACCAATTCCTTGTCAGACAGTTTGAATGCGGATTTCACCACCCTGTCATTACACAAGGGCCACATTTCCAGACCTGAAGAATGTAAAACCTGATGATTCACAGACACTCTAGTTAAAACATCTCTTTAACAAAGTACACACCACAGTGGCAATGGTAATGGACAGTGTCCCTGGCTGTGTCATACACAAGCTGACATATGAAGTCACCACTCACCTAAACGCTCTGTCCAGATGCAGCCTCTATACAGGTTACATACTTGTGGAATGACACATGGTAATGGTGTTCACAGTCCACAATGATTGAGCTACAACGTCTTCTTCTTCTTCTGCTTTCGGATGCTCCTATTAGGGGTCGCCACAGTACATAATTTCTTCCTGGCCTCTGCATCTTGCGCTATCACACCATCCACCTGCATGTCCTCTCTCACCACAGCCATAAACCTCATCTTAGGCATTCCTCTTTTCCTGTTACCTGGCGGCTTCATCCTTAGCATTTATTTCACAACATACTCTGCATCCCTCCTCAGCACATGTACAAACCAACTTAATCCTGCCTATCTGGCATGGTCTACTAACCTTCAAACCTGGCCTGACCCTCTAATATACTTATTCTTAAACCTGTCCACCCTCGTCACACCCAGTGCAAATGTTAACATAAATTGATTAAGGGTAGAACTACAACAGGTTCTGGAAACTCTCACCCTATAAGCCAGACCAATGTTATCTGGAAGGCTATGGAGCACATCATTACGGAACTCATTAAAAGAGACACGAACCTGCAAAAACTGCATCATACCCACTTAGGTTCTCTAAAGGCCAGATCACGGCTCCTACACCTAGTAGACTTCAAGCCAGTCAACAAGGCTATAGGTGAGGGAGGGGAGGTCAACACAGCCAAGGTATAGCTCACCAGCAATTCACACCCATCCCACATACTGGTATTATACATAACTTCAACAGACTGACCATAAACGATTGTTAGATGATGGCTTGACAACTGACGCACAGATGTAGGACACACAGTAACACTTGCAGCCTCCATGTACTATTCTATGCCAGTAACAAGTGGTATTCACCTGCACTCAGTCCTGGGACCACTCCTGTTTGGCATATAGCTTTCTTAGGTACAAGCAAACACAGTAGGGGATATGTCTGCCCACGTCTGATGACAATGCATACTGCGGGCTATACTTTATTTTCCAGATGACACACACATCCTCCAAAAGGGTATCATACCGACAGATACCTGGTGCCAAACTCATGCTGTAAAGCTATAAGCCTAAGAAAGCGTAGTTATCCACTTTTAGAAAACAAAGTATCCCCAGAGTACCACATAGGTAGTAGCCCCCAAAATGTGGAACAGGTACTAATGTATACATAGAGTCATGTGTTAAGTCATCTCTCCTTTGATGATCACATTACCAAAGGGTTTTGGAAATCCCTCTGTGGAGTACATAAGCAATAAAGGGTTTGCATGCAGATCCACAGAGGTTGCTGTACACCTGTAATGATTAGTCATCTTTGCCAGACTTTGCTTGCTTTGGAACAGGTTTCCAATATACCTCAAGCATAAACCCTCACTCACACTCTTCAATAGAAACCTTGATGAGTGGATGTGAAACGGAAGACGTAGCCCAGGGATCACTGCAGTGGCTAAGCTTGTCACAAGCATACAGAAGTGACCTAAGGTCTGGAAAGCACCAGCACGCTCTGGCAAAGATAACGCATGCGTTCATGGAGAAAGCAGAGTACCCACCTATGAAATACTTGAGGTCACATGTATGTATATGGATTTGCCCCACAGCTACCTTACATGTGTAATGCACATACAGTTGTCACTGTGATATGCCATACACTAGAAAAATCAAAACCCACTCCACATTGGCCAATGGTGTCACACACCTGGAGCACAGACACATACACAGTCAGCAAGTGCAAGATTCAAACTCTTTCCTAACTACATTATGATACTACAGCAGTATGCATTTACACAACGCGCTATACACATTACTGGGATTTCACCTTTCCGCAGGTATATTTGTAGGTTGGTGACATCATCAGACTTGACAAAGATGAGTATAACACTTTTAAGGGGTGTGAGTAGTCTCCAAAAAGGTTGCTCCTTCCCAGGGAGACACACACACACAGTAGGCAAGTGCAGGATTCAAACCCCTACCTAACTACATTATGATACTACAGCAGTATGCATTTACACGATGCGCTATACACATTACTGGGATTTCACATTTCCACAGGTATATTTGTAGGATGGTGACATCATCAGACTTGACAAAGATGAGTATACCACTTTTAAGGTGTGCGAGTAGTCTCCAAAAAGGTAGCTCCTCCCCAGGGAGAGACAGACACACACACACACACACACACACACACACAGTTGGCAAGTGCGGTGTTCTTAATCCAAACTAAGTACTTCTTTACACTTCAGCAAGCAATATGGAGTTACAGGGTGCAATACAGACATTACTTGCTGACAGTCTGCACAAAGGTTTTTTTCACATTTGCTAACCTCAGCAGGCTTATCATACTAGGTGTATTGTGAGTGTATTGGATGCATAGGCCATGACCATATCATATATGGGTTGATGCACCACATGCTGGCACACACAGGGTCAAACCTTAAGTAGCATCTTACCTTCACCTACATGATACTGCAATATAACAGAAAGATGATAAACTTCAACAACTGGCTGAGCTTCTGGTGTCATTCAAAGGGGATCCAGTCTCGTCTGCCTGTGATGACATGATAGACAAGCCTTGTTGCTTCGCTAAAGATGGTTTGCATCTGTCGCCCCTATGCTTCTGAATACTGGTCAAGGCTCTTGCTGTCCCCATATTACCTTTTTTAGGCAAGGTTCATAGGTATGTACAAGGCTATCAGCCCTGGGGCCTACACAAGCCCAGCCAAAAAGGTACACTTGCACTGCACCCAAGAAATGTATTTTCCTGTGCCACAGTCGAGCAGAGACACAGAAGTGATCCCCAGGGTGAATTTCCTATTTCCCATCCAATCATCAAGATTTTTCTTGAAGAGGGCTAATGAGGAACTTTGTTTGATATAGATAGGTAGTTTACTCTGGAGTATGTGAAGTCTCTAGGACTGGAATCTATCCCTCCGGCATGTTCTGTTTATTGCGGTGACAAGGTTTAGGTCCATAGAGCGTGTAGGTTCATAGGTAGTTACTAGGCTATCTGCCCAAGGGCATTTATAAGCCTAGCCAGAATATGTTGGCTTTCGCCTCTCTTTTAAATTAGTTTCCTGGGCCTCTGTCTAGCAGGGCCATTGAAGTGATCCCAGGGGTAAATTTACAATTTCCCATCCACTCGTCAAGATTCCTCTTGAAGAGAGTCTGTGAGGGGCTCTGCCTAACATCAACTGGGATTCTGTTCCAGAGTGAGGGAAGTCTCTGGGACAGGAATCTATCCCTCCAGCACGTCCTGTTTATTGTTTTGCTGAGGTTTAATTCACCGGAGTGTGTGGCTCTAAGAGATTTGTTTTTCTTGAGGTGGAGCATGTCCATTAATTCCGGGTTGGACATGGCCTTATACATCAGGTACAGATCACCTCTGAGCAGGCAGTAAGCAACCAAGTAGAGCTGGAGTTTCTTTAGTCGAGCTGCATAGGGCATCTCTTTGAGGTCCATGATCCTCTTGGTGAGGTACTTCTGTGGTCTTACCAGCTGTTGCATGTGCCAATTAAGGTACATACCAAATGGGGCACTGTACTCCATTATGGGCCTAATGAGTGATGAGTAGAGGGGCACAATGACCTCACGATCTAGAGGTGAACCCTTTTGTGATTAGGTGGGCTACATAGAAGGAATATATAACCACTTTGGCAATGTGATTATCAAAGGAGAGGTTACTATCTACCTGGGTCCCCAGGTCCCCAATTACATTTTC
The DNA here is from genome assembly GCF_019279795.1 of Protopterus annectens. Lineage (NCBI taxonomy): Eukaryota > Metazoa > Chordata > Ceratodontiformes > Protopteridae > Protopterus > Protopterus annectens. Next base: position 1,725,746,271 of record NC_056726.1, read on the forward strand.
CCTACCTAGTGGATTACCACCCATGTGGTAATTCTTGGGCACTTTGTTTTTTCAAAAGGGGATGACTATGCATTTTCTGGCATTCAGCTTGAGGCCATGGTTTTGACACCAGGTATCTGTATCTGGAGGATGTCTGTGTCAGCCAGAGAGTCGATTATGGCCCCCAGTTTGCAGTCCTCTGCGAACTTGGTCAGCCATAGTCCTCCCGTGCTTGCCTGTACCTCAGAGAAGTATATACTGAACAGGAGGGGTCCCAGGACCGAGACCTGTGTGATGCCACTTGTGACTGGTTTAGTCTAACATGGCACCCGCAACTCTGACCATGTGTGTTCTATCCGTGAGCCAGTTGGCCACTCATCTCATGACAATGGGGTTAATGTTCAAGCTGGTAAGCTTGTCTATGATGCCAGAGTGGGGAATGGTGTTGAAGGCCTTAGTGAGGTCCAGGTAGGCTGTGTGGACTACCTTCCCTTCATCTATGGCCTTGGTAACGGTTTCAAAGAAGTCAACTAGGTTTAGGAGGCAGGATCTGCCTTTAACAAAGCCGAATTGGGTAGGGTCCAGTGTCTGGAGCTTCCCAATGTCTCTGTTTATGAGTTCCATGATAATTCGCTCAATAGCTTTGCAGACCAGGCTGGTCAGGCTTATAGGGTGATAGTTCCCAGGTTCTGTTGTGGCACCACCTTTGTGGAGCGGGATGACTGTTGCTGTACGCCATTCTTTGGGTACATAGCCTGTGGTAAGGCTGAGTCTTAACACTGAATTTAGGTGAGGGTTTAGTTCCTTTTGGAACTCATGTAAGACCCAGCCTGGGACACCATCCGGTCCCATTGATGCTGTGTTCTTAACTTTAGAGAGGGCTGTTTTTACCTGCATGTCCGTGATGTCTGGGGCTCTGCATTCTTCTGGGATGGACACAGGCCCTTTTGGGGGTGAGGGAGGGTAAAGTTTGCACTAAACTTGTCCGCCAGGATGTTGGCAATGTCAGTTGGTTCAGTGTATTTTTTGCCATTTTGCAGTAGCTCAAAGCATATCTGAGAGTTGCCACCTAAATGTTTGATATAGCTAAAGAAGGCTTTGTGGTTATCTTTAGATTCCTTGGCAATCTTTCTTTAGAAACTGGCCTTGGATGATGAGCGATTGTAGTTTCTTGCTAATAATGATCAGTGGTGCCTTTCTGGAATTTTGCTCTATCATGTAGTAGTTTTCTCCTTCTGTTGTATAGCTTATTTATGGCCAAGGACCACCAGACTGGTTTCCTCTTTTTGGAGGAGTGAGTCTTGGTTTTACTCTGGATGGCTCGATCCATGCATCCCTGTAGATGCTCATATAATGCACTTGTAAAGGATTCTGTGGATTGGATAGCATTATCCTGTAGCAAGGGGGCTTTGAAACTTTCCACTTCGGTCTTGAGAAGTGTGAAGCTTGCTTTTGAAAAGTTTTTCACAGTGGTTTCCTTGACTGGGGATAAGGTCAGGATGTGGATGTCCAGTGTGATTACTTTATGATATGATCTTACCAGTGAGGGGTTTACCTCTGGTGTGGAACACTGATCCCCCATGTTGGTGATGATCAGGTCCAGTATGTTGTCACCTCTAGTGGGCGTGGTGACCAGCTGTTCCAGGGCATTTGAGTATATAAACTCTAGGAAGCACTGGGCAAAGGAGTTTGTACTTCAGTAATTCTCCCAGTCAATGTTTGGGTAGTTGAAATCTCCTAATATCATGGTGTTTGGTAGGACCTTTATATTTTCCAATGTTCTCAGGAATGCTGAGAGAGGGTACTGAGACAAGGTAGGTGATCTGTAGCAGGCTACGGTATGATAAGCAGCTTTGCCCATAGTTAGTTGCACTTGGATGGTCTCCGAGGCCTCGTGCTGTGCCACTAACCTGGAGGTGTGGGTATCCTTTATGGAAATGGATACACCCCCTCCTTTTGCATTTCGGTCTGGGTTTTGGGGCCGAAGCTCAGAGAGATTGGGATTTCTTTAAGTGGAGCATGTCCAACAGCTCTGTGTTTTGACATAGCTTTGTAGGCAGAGATCACCTCTGAGTAGGCGATATGCGACAGAGTAAAGCTGGAGTGTTTTGAGATGGTCTGTGTAGGGCATGTATTTGAGGCTGCTAATCCTCTTTGTGAGGTATTTCTGCGAGCTTTCCAATTGTTGTAGATGTCTTGTGAGGTACATAGCAAAAGGGGTGTTGTACTCTATAATGCATCTAATGAGTGATGAGTCGAGGGGAACAATGCCCTCTTTTTTTCTGCATGAGAAACCTTTTGTGATGAGGTGTGCCATGTAGAAGGATTTCCTGACTACTGTGGTGATGTGATTATCAAAGGAGAGTCTACTGACCACCTGTTTCCCCAAGGTCTCTTATCACACTTTCAGAGTTAAGTATACTACCGTCTATGTTGTAGTTCATGGGTACAGAGTTTTTACCAAAGGGGATGACAATGCACTTTTTGGCATTGAGCTTGAGGCCATGGCTTTGACACCAGGCATCTGTCTCAGTGAGGCCCTTTTGTAGGATGTCCACATCGTTAGTAGTTTCGATTATGGCTCCTAGTTTGCAGTCATCTGGGAACTTCATTAGCCAAAGACCTTCTGTGTTAGCCTGTACTTCAGGGAAGTAGATACCAAACAAGACAGGACACAGGACTGAACCCTGTGGTACTCCACTTGTCACTGGTCTGAAGTCGGACTTGGAGTCTGCTACTTTCATAGTGTGGGTTCTGTCAGTGAGCCAGTTGGCAACCCATCTTATGACATAGGGATTTATACCTAGTTTAGTGAGTTTATTTATAATTCCAGAGTGGGGGATGGTGTTGAAAGCCTTGGCAAGATCTAGATAGGCTGTGTGAACCACCTTACCCTTGTCTACAGCTTTGGTGACTGCTTCGAAAAAGTCTATCAGGTTTAGGAGACATGATCTGCCTTTTCCAAACCCGAAATGGTTGTGGTCCTGAGTTTGGAGATTGCCAATGTCTTTGTTTATAAGTTCCACGGTGATACGTTCCATGGCCTTGCAGACCAGGCTCATCAGGCTAATGGGGTGCTAGTTCCTGGGGTCTGTGGTGGCTCCTCCCTTGTGTACTGGGATAACCGTCGCTGTGCGTCATTCAGCAGGCACAAAGCCTGAGGTGAGGCTATGACTGAACATGGTACTTAGGTGTGGTGCCAGTTTGTTCTGTAGTTCATGCAGAACGCAGCCTGGGATGTTATCTGGTCCCATGGATGCTGTGTTCCTGGCTTTGGAGAGTGTTTTTTACCTGTGCAGCCGTGATGACAGCAACTTTGCATTCTTCCGGTAAAGAGATGGGCTCTTTCATGGGTGAGAGGGGGGTAAAGTTAGCACTGATCCTATCTGCCAGGTTGTTGGCAATATCAGTTGGGTCTGTATATTTAGTGCCATTGTGCTGTAACTCAGAGCAGATCTGAGTGTTGCCATTGTGATTCTTGACATAGCTATAGAATGCTTTGTGGTTGTCTTTAGAATCAGTGGCGATTTTGTTTTCATAACTAGCTTTGGAGGATTTTATCGGGGATCGCAGCTTCTTACTGAGGCTGACCAGGGAGCTCCTCCACTCATGGGTTTTACCCTCTTTTGCAACAGTTTCTTCCTTCTGTTGTGCAGTTTGTTTATGGCAGGGGACCACCAGATTGGCTTCCTTTTCTTGGAGGATAGCGTCTTGGTTCTGTTTGGGATAGCATGATCCATGCACTCATGTAAGTGCTTATAAAGTGCAATTGTGTAGGATTCTTCAGTAGTCATAACTATATTGTCCATCTGCATGGGTGTCCTGAAGTTCAGCACTTCTGTCTTAAGAATCATGAAGTTGTCTCTGGAGATATTTTTTAATGTGGTTTCCTTAACAGGGGGTGGGGGCAGAATGTGGATATGTAGGGTAATTAGCTTATGGTCAGATCGGACCAATGAGGCATTGACTTCAGGTGTGGAACACCGGTCAATCAGGACAAACCAAACCCCATAACCTACACAAATAACCACAAAGTGAGCTAAATGCTACTCATTGCCAGAAGTCTCAGCCTCCAGATGCACACACTCGAGGCACTTCTCAGTATGGAGAATATTGATATCTGTGCAGTAACAGAAACCTAGTTCAAGGCTCCAGAGAGCACACCAGCACTACCAGGATACTACTCATTCCATACCTTCCAGCATCAGAACCTGGATCATAGCACATAGGGTGGGGATGTATCCATATTCATCAAGGATACTTACACCTCTCTCTACATGCTCTCTACAGGATATGTACCCATAGAATGTTGCACAGCAACGTTCTTCCCACTCCACAGGAGTGGAGCCACTAAAGACCCTTAGCATTCATGCTCTATGAACCTGACGAGTCTGATCTGCAAGGCAATGGAGCCAATCATAATGGAAGTCAACAATAAAGACATTGGGAACCTTCACACAGTTGAGCACACCCAGTTTGGCTTCGTCAAATGCAGATCACGCCTCATGAACTGGGTGGATTTCTTTGAGACAGTTACCCAGTCTACAGATGATTGAAATGAGCTCCACACAGCTTACCTATACCTCGTTAAGGCCTTTGACACCATTCCCCAGTCAGGTATCATAGATGAACTCACCCACCTGGGCAGGAATCCATACATCACAAGATGGATTTGGATTGCAAAGTGGCTCACAGATAGATCCCACAAATTAAGAGTTGCTGGCTACATGTCAGACTCTACACCGGTAACAACTGGTGTCCCCCAGGGTTGAGTCCTGGGGTCCCTCCTGTTTGGTATAGACTTCTCAAAAGTAGATGCCAACACAGGAGGGTTGTGGTTGACTAAGTTTGCTGGGAACTGTAAAGTGTTTGCCATAATAGATTCCCCGGATGACACAAATATTCTCCAGAAGAGACTCTACGAGACAGATGTGTGGTGTCAGAATCATGGCCTCAAGCTCAATGTGGAAGAATGCATAGTAACCCCCTTTGGTGAAAACAAAGTACCCACAAACTACCACATAGGTGTTACCCCCCTTAAAACTGACAATGTAATAAGGGATCTGGGGACACAAGTAGATAGTCATCTTTCCTTTGACAACCATGTTGCCAAAGTGATTGGGAAGTCCTATGTGGCCCACCTAATCAACAAAGGGTTTGCATCAGGATCAAAAGAGGTAGTGGTGGCCTTCTACTCTTAAATCATCAGACTCATCATTGAGTACAATGCACCATTTTGGATGTACTCAACTAAGCATATGCAGCAGCTGTAGAGACCACAGAGGTACCTCACCAAGAGGATTACTGGCCTCAAACAGTTGTGTTATGCAACACAACTGGTAAAACTAAATCTGTTCTCCGTTGTGTACCACCTACTCAGAGGCATACTCTGCCTAACATACAGAGCCATGTCCAACACATAACTGTTGAACATGCTCCATCTACGGATAACAAAATTGAGTGGCACTACACATTCCAGAGATATGAACCTCATCACAACAATTAATACAACATGCTGGTGGGATAGAGTACCATCCTGGACACTTGCCTTACTGTGGAACAGAGTCCCAATGTACATCAGACAGAGCCCCTCGCTGACATTCTTCAATAGGAACCTTGATGAGTGGATGGGAAACAGACAATTCACACCAGGCATAACATCAGCAGCCCCACTAGAAAGGGGCTTAGGGTACTAACTATTAGAACTAGGGCTTGGTAGACTACCCAATGGGGTGGTGAAAGCTGCACAACTTGCCTAGGCTAATATATGCCTTTGTGAAGATAGTCTACTACATACCTATGAACCTATGTGACAGGTACATGTCTACAGACAGTAGAGGTGTACTTCATTGTACAGTCATGTTGTACAGCAGGCACATGGACCACATACACTGTAATGCTTACAGATATTGGTGGCTGTTATGTACAGTGGGTGAGATGTGCACCTCATGTCTTTTGTGCCATTGGGATGTGTGCTTGGTGGGACAGTCCTGGATGGTACATAGGTAGGTAATGCGCTATCTGCCTGAAGGCATATATTAGTATGGCCAGAGTGTGTAGCTGTGTAGTAGAGCTGATTAAGTGATTCATGGTGTGACAGTTCAGTTTCACATACACTCATCAAGTCTCCTCTGGAAGAGTGTCAGTTAGGGACTCAGCTTAATGTAGGTTGGGAGCCTGTTCCAAAGCAAGGGAAGTCTGTGAGTTAGTAATATATCCCTCCAACATGTTCTATTTATTGTTGTGATAATGATATCCCTGGAGCATGTGGCACAGTGAGCTTGGGTTTACTTCAGATAGCACATGTACATCAGTTCTGCATTGGACATGGACCTGTCTGTTGGGCAGAGATCGCCTGAGTAGACAGTATGCAACAGAGTACAGACTGAGTTAAATTCAGTCTTGTTGCATGGGGCAACTGTTTGAGGCCAGTAATCCTCTTGTTGAAGTATTTCAGTGGTCTTTCCAGCTGCTGAAGGTGCCTAATCAGATTCATCGCAAGTGTGCCGTGATACTCTCTGACGTGTCTGATGACTGATGAATAGAGGGAACCACCTTTGATTTACATGCAAAGACCTTCGCAATTTGTGGGAACACATAGCATGATTTTCTAACCACTTTGTGAATGTGTTTCTGGAAGTAGAGATGACTATCCACATGTGTCCATAGATCCCTTATTATTACCACCATATTTAGGGTGTTGGCACCTATGTGGTATTTGTATGACTGTAGCTGGAGGCCATAATTTTGACACCACATCTGTCTGACTGAGACCCATTTTAAGGATGTCTCTGTTGTCCCAAACATCGATTATGACAACCTTTTTGCAGTCATCCACAAACTTTGCTAAACAGAGCCCTCATGTGTTTGACTGTATTTCTGAATAGTATACACCAGACAGGAGGGGTCCCAGGACTGAGCCATGGGGGACAGCAGTTGTTACCAGCTTGAACAGGAGACCACAATTCTTACCTTGTGGGATCTATCTGTGCCCCAGTTGGCAATCCATCAGATGACCTACGTGTTTATGCACAGGTTGCTGATTTTGTGGATAGGACGTGTGTGTGATGTTGGAAAAGGGCTTTTCAAGGTCTATGCAGGCCGTGTGTAGCTCATTTCATTGATGTATGTCCTGGGTGACTGCCTTGAAAACTGTCTAGCAGGTTTAGGAACCATGATCTGCCCCTGATCAAACCACAATGGGTAGGGTTGGGCGTTTGTAGGCCCCCAATAGCTCTGTTTATGAGTTCCATAATGATGGACTCCATGGCCTTGCAGATTAGGCTTATTAGGCTTATACGACTATAGTTCCCATGGTCTGTTGTGCACCGACACTTGTGGAGTGTGCCAAACGTTGCTGTAACCCATTCAACAGTTTCATATCCTGTACAGAGGGTGAGTCTCAACAGACTGTTCAGGTGCAGGGTCTGTTTGTTTTGGAGTTCACATATGACACAGCCAGGGAAACCATGTCATCCCATAGAAGCCGTGTTTTTTAGGTTTGGATAGAGCTGTTTAACCATGGTATATGTGATTTCTGGGTTTTCACTATCTCCAGGTATGGTAATGGGCCCTTTTGTCAGTGAGAGGGGGGTAAATATGTATGAACCTGTCTGACAAGATGTTGGCAATGTCAGTCATGTACATGTATTCATTTACACTTTGCACTGACTCAGAACATATATGAGGTTACATTGATTTTATGACATAGCGAAAGAAGCTTCATGGTTCTCTATGGACTCTTTGGCAATATTTTTGCCAGAACATGGCTTGGATAATGTTAGGAGTGCTCATTGTTTCTTGATGATACTGATCGGAGATTTATTGATCTTCTTTGCATTTTCACTTTCATTGAACAACTTAAGTACTTGTAGTACATAGTTTGATTATGACAGGAGTCCAATATTTTATATGGGTCTGTTTTCATATCACTGTGTGCGCAAGGCAGGATTGGTGAATAGTGACAAGTGTCTGGAGTAAGCACTGCAACTGCCAGATATGTGTGGCCCACTGCTGTACTCAGACATGGCCTGTGTGAGCATGCCCGGTATGAGACCTTTCAGTATGTTGCTGACTGAAATTTGCTAAATTTGTTTAAGTGTGTGAGCATGCCCACTATGGGCATATATACTATATTTGTGTGAAAAATCAAGTTGGTTTTTACTTCAGGGCTCACCTTTGTGTTGTACATCGACAGGAAGCATGCTGTGCCTGCAGGGTTTCCATGAGTCAATTTGCATAGACTTATCAACATTTCTACATACAGGGAGGACAGCTATTTTTTGTACATTTCTACCGGGGGGGGGCACACCTGATTGTTACTGCGGGTGTACATAGGATGAGGGGTACACCTGACACTTACACATTTGCTAGGCCTGCACTGCTATGTCAGGCACTTCATTTCAGTCTGTACTGTGCTTATCGTACTGCTTTGAGGCATACCACTGTACCACAGACCTTAGCTTCCAATTACACACATATTAGTTTGTGACTTCATAGCCTACCCAACCCACATCACACTGCCTGGCCTGCTGTTATCTGCCTGCATAGGCCTGGGGGGAGGTTACTCATATGCCCCTTCAGATGGCAGGATACAGCATTTGTTTGTGTTTGTCTACAATTGTCCTGCTGGCTGTGACCGTTAGGTATGTGACCCCCCCAATTGGTATGTGTAAGTGACTTAAGTTGTGTCTGTGCCAGTGAAATGCTGTCATGGCTTAGTGGTTCAGCACTGTGACTATAGTGCACAGTATCCCGGGTTCGAGCTCTGTCACTGCTTTTTATTTTCCTGCTAGGTAGACCTGACTGGTTAAGGAACAGTAAAGCAAGTGTGAGCGTGTTTACCCGACTTTGCCCGACTATGCCCAACATTGCCCAACTTTGCCCGACATTGTGCTGGTTAGCACGGTGCACAGCTACTCGCAATTGTATTTAAATATGCTCAATACTGGTAAATTTTGCTTAGCAGTGCTTTATATTGCTTAAAATAGGGACTCATACCTCAGGTGGTGCTGCAGGGCTGCCTACGTTGGATGCACATATTACACTCCCTATACATGTTTGAAAACAGGTAGTGTCAATTTAGGCATCCCTTTTACTGTATGTGCGAGTCAGAGAGAGGTGTCATTTCCAGAGTTACTACTGAGTCAGTGTATATGCTATGCATTGCCTCTTTGCCAAGGCCAGGGCATACTGGGCATGCCTCCTTCTGCCAACTGGGGCAGGCTCAGGTTGTTCCTCCTCCAAGTCACGCTGTGCCTGTGCATGCCTTGGCAATGGTGGGGGGCTGTTTGGCCCTGCCCCATGTTGTTCCTGTTGCAGCTGTTTTCGCAGGATCATATTGTGCAGCATGACACATATCATGACAATTTGGGTACATGTAGTTGGTGAGTACTGCAAGGCTCTGCCAGATGTGTCCAGGCACCGGAACCGCGACTTGAGCATCCCAAACACACGCTCAATTATGTTTCTTGTTTGTGTGTGTGCCTCATTATGGAGTTCTTGTTCGGGTGTGTGTGCATTTCTGATGGGTGTCATCAGCCATGGCTCCAGTGTGTATCCAGCATCCCCCACTAGGTAACCATCAGGGATGTCCCCATTGGCAAATCTCTGGTACAGCTGCGTCAGATGCCAGATGTGGGAATCGTGATAACTTCCAGGGCAGCCAGCACACATTCATTATATGCCCTGGCCATCGCACATGACCTGGCAGTTGATGGAGGGGAAGCACTTGCGGTTGATGTAGACCCTACCCCGCTTACTGGGTGGTGCTTTGATATGTATGTGCGTGCAGTCTATTGCACCCACTACCTCAGGGTATTCTGCTATTTGGTGGAAAAGATGCATATTGCTGGCCAATGCCTCACGGGAATTGGGGAAATATACGTGCTCACCGACATGTGCTGACATGGCATCCAGGAACTGGTGCAGTACCCTGGATGCTGATGTCTGTGAAATCCCCATCATATCACCAGTTGGTCTCTGGAAGGTACCTGTAGCTAGTATTCTTAGACCAACACATACCTTGGTATCCACTGGGATGGGTTCCCCTCTGTTGGTTCTGTGTGTGAGGTGTGGCCGGCGCAGCTCAGCAATTTGCTGCAGGAGGTCTCTGTCCACCCTATAGTGCTCCACTATCTCCAGCTCATGTAGTGCCTGATAGGTTACCCTGGGTCTGGTCTGTACACTCTTCTCCGTCTCCTCACTGTGGGTTGCTCAGCAGCATCCACATCACCACCACCCTCAGCACCTTACACATGTTGGTTTATGATAGCAAGAGCAGCCCCTAACATTTTGTCTGACTTTAAAGTTTTTAAGCTTTCTCTCTTTGTATACTGCAGTGTTGCAGAGTTCTTTGGAAAAAAACAGGGAAGATGCTGTTTGCAAGAATGCTGTTTGCAGAATTTAAAGTGCTGGGTTGGGCTGGGTTAGTCTGCTACCTGTGTAATTGGCTGATTCTGATATATTTCACCTGGCAGCTCTGCTAGTTCTCCTTGGTTAACTTCCTACTACTTCTCTTCTTCCTTTTCCCTTTCTGTTTCCGCCCAGGGCAGCACTGCGCAAACAAGCGCACATGCACGCACACGCTGTGTGCAAGTTTGCAAGAAATTTCAGATATATTCACGGCGTACACCTTTGGTTTCTGGTTTTCAAAAGGACAACTGTAGACACGCCTCTTGCAATCCTGAGCAACTCAGGGCAAACACAAGACACTGTGCTCCAATAAGCTTACAGCCTTTCTGACACACCCCTCATGATGTTACCTATATTCTACTCTACTACTCACCTACTCCTACACTTACACTCTTGGGACATGGCTCACATGCTGGGGAAATTTGGGATTCACTATTCTTAACCTCATTTGCATAGGATTGCCTACTAATGCATGGTTACATCTCTCACACTGAGCTTCCCCCCCTTAGCAACCACTACTCAGTGGCCATGCTGTCTTCGGACTGCCATTCACCTGCATGACAGGATAAGCTTTTTAGTGAAAATGACTATTTTTAAATTATTTTCTTGTTTTTTAAAGCGCCGCACGTTTGCGCGGTGCTGCGCTACGCTTAAACATCAGAGATCGGGGGGAAAAAAAGTTAGATTTTGATCATTTTAAACATTTATAAATGCCAATGGCCTTATATTTGGCCATTGGCATGCTTCCTCAACTGTATGCATCCTTTATTTGGAGCTGTCATAGCTCCGTTTAGCTATTTGCAGAACGGTACTCCGTTACCAACGGAGTACATTTCTGCAGAGAACACTACTCTTCCACGGACAGGTTAGTGTTTCCTGGATTGCAAATGTACCTCATTTGCATAGCTTTCAGCAGCAAATGAGGTAATTTGCACACCATGATGCTGTCCGTGCAAGAGTAGCTTTAGCAGCTCTGATGCACGCCCCTGCTGGCTGTACTGGAATCGCACGGCAGACATATTGCCTCCATGAGCTCCTACACTCTTCTTGCACTCCGTGCAAGCTTTCGAAAATCCAGCCCTTTAACTTGTCAGCTGTTAACTGAAGAAAGCTTGAACAGGTAAATTACCAATGGAAAGCTTTTTTTCCAAGAAACATAACAGTGATCTATGCCTAGTAGTTACAAAACTAACCAGAGAGAACAGCATTCCATATTTTATATCTGCACCAACACTGAATTACACTTAGACACAACTTCAGACACTTACAGCTTAAAAGTAATTACAGTCTATGCAGGTCTATACACATTCAGCTACAGCAGAGAAAGATCAATCAATAAAGGAGAACTTTAAGGCATAAAAAGCTATAAATGACCAGTGATGATGGAAATGACATCAATATCTGGTCTGTGGGAGGATTTATTTATGGCAATAAATAGCAATAAAAGAAAGATAATAAGATGAATGGAACATAAATGAAATCATGAGGATATTTGTTCCAGACATAAAAATGTCACTAGTGGTATCTCGTAAGGCTCTGCCCTGGATTCTCTCCTCTTGGTATACATTTATGTGATGTAAAAGCAGATACCAAGGGTCTATGACTGACCAAGCTTTCTGATAATTGCAAATTGGGGGTGCTTATTAAATCCAGTTCTGATACTCAAATTTTCCAGCAGGGGCAAGACCAAATAAATGTGTGGCGCATTAATCATGGACACCCTTAAGCATCACTGCTGTTTGCCACATAGATAAAATTACACTTAAATTTGACGCAGTCACCAGGGACTAAGGTACTCCTTTAACCATCAAGGCTCTTGTGGTGATTAGAAAATCCTAATATCTTACACAGCTTATCCTTCATGGCATCTCCTCAAAGTCTAAAGAAATTACAGTCCCATTTTATTCATCCCTTACTAGCCCCATCACTGAATAATATGTCCTTTGGCATGTACCTTTCTAAGCACCTAAACCAGCATGACAGACCTCAACAATTCAGCAAGAACGTAGAACAATGGACCATAAGTAGTGTTCAAGAATGAAGATCCCAGTATTGCCTATGTCATTACCAACACCAATACAACAATTGAAGCTTTTTTTAATCAACTAAAAAAAAGGTACTAGAACATCAGCATGCATTTTACGAACATTAGTAAGCATTAAACTCTAATGTTGGTCATTACAGACTGACTGTATGCCTTGGTTATTCACCAGAAAACCAAACTTTCAGGAGGGACACGGCAGAAATAGGAGGCAAAATCACAGACGTTAAAGCTTAACAGAACAACAGGTTTTGCAATCAGCACACATTGTCTGAACTAGGAAGTTCTAATGGCTGACATTAACTAACTGTACTTTTCAGTGTTTTATCTGAAAACCAAACATTTTATGAAGGACAGGGCAAAAGCAAGATCTTTCTGTGAAAACGCACTGCCACAAAAATGTTTATATTAGCATTTCAAGTGAAGAATTGCTTATTATTGGCTACTGATTTTTTAAACTTTTTTGCTGGGTTTTGTCTCACGTGACTTTTTATAAAATACTGTTTGTGATATGGTTTATTATATTACAGCAACAGTGAGCAGATGTCAAACGCTAATGCTGTTAGTAGTCAAGCACACTACTGCATCGCCAACATTTCCCTCACCAAGATCATCTCAGGGTTTCAGTATCCTTAATACTACAGGTTTAAACTCTGACTGACAAGGAGTAGAAGAGCAGGGTTTTTAGTCTTAGAAACTCCTGCTAGATGATCCCTGCTTTGCTTTCTGTGCTATGAATGACCCAGCACTCTTTGAACTCCTTCATCTAAACAGGACAAGTAGCCAAGCAAATGCCAGTTCTAGAGACCTAAATCTACATAATCACATCAACAATACCAGGTGGTGCAACATATACCTCATCCAATGTATCCTCATTTCTGGAGGAGGCTGCCCTTACCTACCAAGCACAGTACCAGTAGTGGGTGATATGGCTGAGTTTTATGATGGTCTCCTTTGACCATAAGATTAGTAATAACATATAACAAGGTGTGTCAACTAGGTTCAAATAGTTAATAAATCATTAAAAATTGTTTCTTAAGAATGTAGTACTTAAAGATAACAGGATACATCAAAATGCAAGACTTTTGTCTAAAAAGATTAAGTGACTGTTGAAGAGATGAATGGCAGGCTTTTAAGAACAGACTATCTGCTGATGAGACAAACTGATAAAAACAAGGAAAGGTGGAACAAAAAATATTGTCTTTAAATGTAGATAGTTATGTTATCTCAAATAAAAAAATTACTAGGCACTTTCACTGAGAGTTTTCACACTGAAAATGTTGGTGATACCAGGATACTGAATGCAATTAACCAAATAGCAAAGGACATATTGGTCAAAAGACAGAATTCTTGACCTGTCATTAGAGAAAACTAAAATTGCGCAGCAGTCTCAGGCCAGGATGAAATAGTTATTTAATAAAAATAACTGTTATGGGGAATTTTACAAATTGTCACTAGTCCCTTTTAAAGTAAATTTAACATCTGGAGAAATTTCCAAAACCCTGGGAAAAAGTAGTTGTGCAGTAGTAGCAGCAAAGGGTACTTACTACCAGTTAGCCAAACACAATTTTGTTGAGTACAGCTGCAAAACTTAGGAAATACATACATAAGAAGGACTATGGAATAAACTAGCAAGATGAAGAACAAGTGTTTATAAAAAAAGAAGTATTTTCAGAGACAATTTATAGTTTTCAACAAAGGATTGTGGAAGAAGTAGATGTGGGGCCTAGGTGGACCAATTGATCTGGGTTTTAGCAAAGCAACTGATGTGGCAGACTGTGGCTAGTTAAAATATTAATCACAAGTTGGTCACATAACAAGAAGGGTAAGAGTCGGAGAAGCACAGAGTAAATCTTGTGACTTAAGCCGGAGTTCTCCAAAAACTAAATATTGAGACCTCGTGCACTAGGTATTTACAAAATTGAGGTCTTTGCCTTAAACATCATAAAGCCTGTAAAATATGCAGATAATATAAAACTAGTTACATCTGTATACATCCTTCTATGACATTCCCCAGTATAACAAATTTGGATCAAATTTGTGATTGGTATGTAGAAAGTAAAACTGTCTTAAATATGAGCAAAGTATGAAGCCTAACTTTTAAAAGAAGTAATGATCAATTTTTATATCAAACAGAAAAAGCAACAGCAAAAGTAAACAAATAAATAATAATTAACTAACTAATCAAATAACGTAGTGATATAGTGCATTTGGACTTATGAAAATCCTGGGGGGTATAACAGGTAGACACATGTAAGGAAGTTTCAAAACTTGTGGTCAGTATGCTAAAACATGTACAGCACTTCATATGAACCCTCTAATTGTCTCATGTGATACAAGATAAAAATTACACATGTGCCCCTTACAGGATAAGTCAAGACTTAACAAATACTAAGAAAGTTTATAAGAGCATACAATGTCTGTCACTTGTGGCTCTTTGGCTGCTCCTTGAAGCTCTGTGGCAATTTAAAAATATGAATAATAATTAAAAGCAAATGTGCACTTTTAACACGTACAATGTTTTGTTTATTCATTGTTCTGCTATTCAGTTTATTAACCAAAAGGCTCTATCCACTATGACTCTTGAAATACCTAGCTGAAAAATAATTTAAAAATGGCTCCTCTTAGTTTTATGTTACCAGACTTTGATATATTGCCTTAGGCAGCAAAAGGTACGCATGTTTGTAAAAGTGAGGAGAAGTTGGCGAAATGTATACATGGTATGGAAAAGGATGAGATGTGTAAACAGATTAAGCATACAATCCCTGTCCATGACCACCAAATGGATCTGCATTGCAGGTGACATAATAGACTCTGTAAACTTGTAATGGATTTATGCAAGATTCTGCATGCTGCAGGTGTGAAGAAGAGGACTTCGACAACATACATACATGGTGATGGGTGTCCTGAAGTGCAGAGGCTATAAGGGACTGTAATGGGAGTATGCTTGCAAGAAAGAAAGAAAGAAAGGAAGCCAAGCTAGCTTCTCCACTTGTCAAAATTACCAAGGGACTGAGACATGTATACAAGAGGAAATGTATGAAAATGACTTATCTGTTGGGATGCTGAAAAATTAAACATCCAAGTACTGAAAAAAATGTGGTGCATAAAGCTGACTGCAGAGCTGTATAAAACAAACAATAAATTGAGAAGAGGAACAAAGTTTAAGAAAAAGACAGAGATAACATAGAGGGAATGGTTAATATTGCTGAAAATTAGGAGATAAGGTGGCCTAATGGTTAAGGTGTTTGCCTTACAAACACAAGATGCAGGGTTTGAGTCTCACAACGGATAATTGGCTAAGCTTAAAATGGCTTGCAAGGGCAGATAGCTTAGTACTAATCTATGAACCTATGAACCTATGAAAAAGGGACAATCACTGAACAGGAAAGTGGAAGACAGCTGGAGAAAATGAGCAGGTGGACTAAGATATGGTTGGAGAGAAAAGGATTTAAAAACAGGGTAATAACAGTAAAGAGAATGACAGCAGTGCATGTGTAGTCAGCAACTTATTTGCAGTATTCTGTAACTATATGCAGACACAATATATTGTGTTTGGAACAGATTAAGATGCACTTTAATGAAATTTATATAAAAAAACCACAACATAGAAGTTTGGGGAGAAAGATTAGGACATGTACCTCATAAAATGGCAGGAGTGATTATTCAAGTAAAGAATAGTTTTGTAACTATTCATAAGGATGCGTGTTGATTAGATCTTGGTATGTAAATAACACATTGGGGAATATACAATGATGTTAACTTAAGACAAGGGATTACCAGACTAAAAAAGAGCTCAAGTGTGGAAGCTAATGCAGCAAAACACAAGTCCTCTAACACAATGACTGAAAGGTGATATAAATTTCTGCTAGATATTAAATCTATGCCAACACTCCCACAATTTAAGAACTGCCTTGATAACCAAATGAGGAGATTTACATATCTGACAGCATGTTAAAGGGTGACACAGTAAAATTGTTTATCCCCTTGTCTGGCTCATATATGTATGACTAATGGGTGTAATCACAACACTTCACCTAACCTTTTAAAATGTTATAACATACCGACCCAATGGGGACATATTTCAGACAAAGCTTGGATTAAACAGGAATGTGAGCAAGAAATAATCCAATGCAATTATGAGTTGGCCATGTTGCATTAGTAGGACTTGGCAAGATGCAGCATTATCTCAGGAAAATATAGACATCATATAGCAAATTACAGAAAACATGGCACAAATTAAAACAAAGTTTGGTACAAGTTTAGACATCATATATAAAAATTACTATAACATGAGGAGGGTGAGAGATTATGAGAATGGGGAAGGCATGTCAGGCTATTTCAGAATTTATGTAGTTCTTTTATTTAGCTCAATATTTGAAGAAGTGTAGTAGAGTCCTGAATATATTTCACTTTCTGACACTTCTTAAGTCAAAGAAAAAAGCTATTTCAAACTTTCTGGCCTAAAATGAAAACGAACAGATTGTTGCAAAGCAGCCCCCTTTTACTTTTTTAAGAGGGCATCAAAAGACAACAGGCTGCTTTAGGTATCAGGCTGAGTTACTTTGATAGACAAGCATGTGAAGAATTTAGTATTACTAATATAAGTGAAAAAAGAAACCGAACTAGACCTGCATATTGCTTCATGGGAAATTAATCTGCTTTATACAACACTGTACAGTGGTATCGAAGGCAATTCTGTTAGATATCTTTTGTAAAATGTGGATTTTTTCTATGGATATAAATAATTATTTGTACTTATATCTATAAAATTCAAGAGACAAAGTAATTTACATTTTTGCAGCATACCTAATTAGCTGTGCTTACAGCCATAAAGCAACTTAAATTTGTAACTAAACAGTGGTAGTGAGGGGGGATATGATAAGGGTGTACTGGTAAGCAACTAAATGGCTCTAGCAAGTTTTACACTTGTTACTGCAACATCAGTCAAATAGCATATAGCCTCCAATCTTCTACATTCTTTAATACCTGAGGCTTGTGTGCCACATCCTGGAAATACAAACTATTTCTGGTACCTCTCACTTTGACTTATTTTTACTGCCACCCTACCAATCATCATCTTTCATATCCCAAAGTTCCACCTTAAGCTCAAAAGCAAGTCAAAGAGAAGATAGGATATCTGACCAAGACACAATCGTAATCATGGGGGGAGGGCCTTTCCATTACTGACTCTTGCACATAAACATGCAGCCTCACTGAGTACAATAACATCAGTGTAGTCCATGAGCATGTCTAGTGTGACCTACCTTTAAATCACTCTCCCTTTTTCTGTCTGAGCTAGAGCTCTCAGATTTTACTACAAGAAAGTAGTCATGGCCAAGCAGGAAACAAACACACACCCTTCTTCAATCCCCTGAAAAAAAAATGAGTTGGCCACAGCCAATCCCCCAAAGACCCCTTTAGTCCCCAATCTGCAACTCAAATGGTAATGGTCACTTGTGGCAATCAATGGGATGCTCTATGCAACAGCACAGCAGTTAAGAGTTTTGGTGTTAGTGTTAGGGTTATGGTTAGAGTTTTGGGATTATGCCAAAAGGTACAGTACATTTAGAATTAGAATTTTATGGTCAGGGTTAGAGTTTTAGGATTAGGACTTTAAATTTAGCGGAACATAGTTACTTTTATACGCATTTCACACATTCTCATAGCAGGCATAATTGCCTGTTACATTAATAAAGACAAACTATACAAACAAGTTACACATTGTCACGTGTAACCAATACCACTGAAAAACAGTTAGTGCCTCTGACAGGAACTCTTCCTCTACTCCAGTTGGACTGACTCTGATACTGACAGTAGCAGTGGTTACTTGTACCAATTGAGGGGACGTTCTTCATATGCAGCATAGTTATTAGTTATTCTGTTTGATGCCTTAGTGTATTGGGAACCAACTAACCTGGCTCTTCACCCCCATATATGTGATATCCTGAAGGATGTTCATAATAGGTAGAGTGTGGGAGGTGCAGCCCCCACAACAACCAGGGCAGACTTAGCATGATGCTTTGGGAAATACAGCAGCAAGTCACAAAGGGAAAGTATGCGTGCTCACTACAAGTAATCAACACTCCAGAGTTACAGTATGTAGTGATAATGGAAAACACTGGACCCAAGTAGTGTCTTTGTGTGCTGCTTAGAATGATACAGCATTAGCATTCTTTGACAGCTGTGTTCTGAAAGTTAATACAGAAGTGTGGTGCAGTTAGCAAAAGAAAATGAGTTAGTTATATTAAAGTGGACTATTCTTTATTTTTTATTAATTCTACTATACTATGATACTGCCTTTGTCATAAAAAAACAGTTTAACTGAACTATCAGACATAAATGGGCACTGTATTCATGCAAATATATGCAATGAAAGATAATGAATACTCCACTTTAATAGAACTAACATCTTTTCACTGGTTATCTGCACTACCCCACTTCTACTATCACAGTGCTTTTCTCCAGTACACCACAGTGCACCTATCCTCACATATGCAATGAAACTTATTTTATTTGAATTTGTTAATCTGGTAAAAACAGTGATTACATTTCAGTCTTGCCTGGGGATAAAATAAGAGATTGTATGGTAAAGTAATAAATATTCAGAAACATAAAGCTTAGTGTTAACTTGGAACAGATGCACATGTATCAGTTTATTTAGTCACCATTGTCATACATGGTACTTGAACAGTGTCTGATTTATCATTAGTCTTTTACTGCAGACCTAATTAAGTTATAATTGGCTATGAATAGAAATGGCAAATAACCTCATCTATTAGCTATTACAAAAGATGGAACCAAGAACAATTTGGTACATAATTTAAGATAAATTCATGTCCTAGTTTATTTAAAACATCCACATATTTCATACTGTTAATATTTAACAGAACTGTAAGATGCTGTCACCATTCAATCTAGAAATGTCATACAGAATGAACAACAGTATTTCCAGATACAGTATGGTATGGGAGCCATGAGTAAACACATACATCTGTGCATGTTGTCATTGCTCACAACCGTACAGCTCCAAACGAAGCTCTGGTAATGTGGAACACGTACTAAAAACTTCAATATAAAACTGATATGATGATTAACATGATCCACTTTACACATATAAAACATTGTTTGATGAATTAATATGATTTAGTATTATTTGCCATGGGTATCACTTTAAATAAGTATCGACACTGAGTAAATGACAACATTTCAATGTGGAACATGGACTCTTTTTAAGACACAAAATGAGGAACGTTCCTCATGAGATACAAGTGAGAGGTACTGCATGTTACTATTAACGATCGCTAAAGCTTTTCAAAGTCTCGAGCCAGTGCCTAAAAGAGAATACCTTTTTGAGAAGACACTTTAATCTTACGGATGACACAGCGTGTAGGGAGCCAAACACCATCAGGGTCCACCCACCGACTTCCATGATATATTTTCATCAGCTGATCTACCTTTTCTGACCTAACAGCCACCACACAACAGCAAGTATGCTTGCCAAACGTGTGATTACCCTCCTCAGGTTTCCTCCCTTGAGTAGTTCCCTGCTGATTTGTAACCTGCTTGCATTCAGGCTTGTCTGCCCCAACAGGACGCAGAACTTCTGGCCGATGTCGGTAATGAAAACATACAAAACCACCGTTCTCAGTAAATTGACTAAAATAATTACGGAGATCGGCAGAATGAAAACACGAAGGGATATTACTAACTACACAATAAACCTCTCCAGTAATTGTGGGCGCTGCCATATTGTAACGCGTTTTGTTGTATCATGTGATTTTACATGTTGCTTTTAAAGTACGAGTCGCGGTGTGGCTTATATTTGGATGCCTAGATACCTTCCGTGTTAGTGAAGGATTTTTAATTTCTAATATTTTTATCTAGTGTCGGGAGGTGATGTTATAGTCTTATGGTGACATAGTGGTATTCCTTACTAACTGATTGTCAATTTTAACGCCCGTTGTTTGCTTGAATAACAAACTGGTCTGGCACACAGGGTTGATTTAATCAATTATTTATATTTTCTGGTCTGTGTATGGTCGCCACCTTTTTTGATGCCTAAAGAAGAATATTCCATCTGATGTTGTAAATCTTTGATCATAATCATCATATTCTTTCAGCTGTTCCCATTAGGGGTCGCCATAGCAGATCATCTGTTTCCATTTCTTCCTGTCCTTAGTTGCACACACCAACCACCTGCATGTCCTCTCTCACCACATCCATAAACCTTATCTTAGGCCTTCCTCTTTTCCTGTTACCTGGTAGCTTCATACTTAGCATCTTTTTCCCAATATACTCAGCATCCCTCCTCAGCACATGTCCAAACCAAGGTAATCTTGCCTCTCTGGCTTTGTCTCCAAACCTTCCAAACTGGGCTGACCCTCTAATATACTTATTCCTAATCCTGTCCACCCTCGTCCCACCCAGTGCAAATCTTAACATCTTTAACTCTGCCACATCCAGCTCAAACTCCTGCCTTTTTGTCAATGCCACTGTTTCCAACCCATATAACATAGCTGGTCTCACTACCCTCTTGTAGACCTTCCCTTTCACTCTTACTGGTACTCGTCTGTCACAAATCACTCCTGACACTCTTCTCCACCCACTCCATCCTGCCTGTACTCTCTTCCATACTCACCATTACTCTGAACTATTGATCCGAAGTATTTAAACTCATCCATCTTCGACACCTCTACTCCTTGCATCCTCACTATTCCTCTATTCTCCCTCACACACATATATTCTGTCTTAGTCCTGCTGACCTACATTCCTCTTCTCTCTAGAGCATATCTCTCCAGGGTCTCCTCCACCTGTTCCCTACTATCACTACAGATCACAATGTCATCTGCAAACATCATAGTCCACGGGGACTCCTGTCTGATCTCGTCTGTCAACCTGTCCATCACCACTGCAAATAAAAAAGAGCTCAGAGCTGATCATTGATGTAATCCCACCTCTACCTTAAATGCATCTGTCACTCCCACCGCAGACCTCACCGCTGTCACACAACCCTAGAACATATCCTGTACCACTCTTACATACTTCTCTGACACTCCAGACTTCCTCATACAATACCACAACTCCTCTCTAGGCATCCTGTCATATGCTTTCTCTAAGTCTACAAAAACACAGTGCAACTCCTTCTGACCTTCTCTGTACTTCTCTATCAACACTCTCAGAGCAAACATCGCATCTGTAGTGCTTTTTCCCAGCATAAAACCATACTGCTGATCACTAATCATCACGTCCCTTCTTAACCTAGCTTCCACTACTCTTTCCCATAACTTCATACTGTGACCGATCAATTTAATCCCTCTGTAGTTACTACAGCTCTGCACATCACCCTTATTCTTAAAAATCTGTACCAAAACACTTTTTCTCTATTCCTCAGGCATCCTCTCACTTTCCAAAATTTCATTAAACAATCTGGTTAAAAACTCCACTGCCATTTCACCTAAACACCTCCATGCTTCCACAGGTATGTCATCTGGACCAACAGCCTTTCCATTCTTCATCCTCTTCATAGCTATCCTTACTTCCTCCTTGCTAATCCATTGCACTTCATGATTCACTATTCCCACATCATCCAACCTTCTCTCCCTCTCATTCTCTTCATTCATCAACCCCTCAAAGTACTCTTTCCATCTGCTCAGAACACTCTCCTTGCTTGTAAGTATGTTTCCCTCATTATCCTTTATAACCTTTACCTGCTGCACATCTTTCCTAGCTCAGTCCCTCTGTCTAGCCAATCGGTACAGGTCCTTTTCTCCCTCATTAATGTCCAACCTTTCATACAACACTTGATATGCCTTATCCTTAGCCTTCGCCACCTCTCTCTTTTCCATGCACCTCATCTCCTTATACTCCTGTCTACTTTCTTCATCTCTCTGACGGGTTGTAAATCTTTGATATGATGTAAATCTTTGTTTATTTATTATCATTAGGACCTCGGTTCCATCCTCGGAACCGATACGGCCGTTTCCCAGCTCACGCAAGCCAAAAACTCTCAGCTAAGACCTACCCATAATGCCCCTCTCCTAGTTACTCCAGATCTCGTTTGCAGCGAGTTCCTAGTCAGACGTCCTAGCAATCTCTCTCTCAAAGCTAAATAGAAAATTGTTAATTTTAAGACAGTTTATCTTCAAAAGTATTTAATTTTTTGTCAAGTTAGCATTTTCTTACTGTCGCCTCTATAACCTAGGCCTATTTCCTACCCTTTTCCTTGGTAATTTAATTTTTTACCTTTATTGGTACTGTCCCTCTCTGCTGTCTTTGACAGGCCTTTCTCTTTACTAGTGGTATTTTTTTTTAAATAACATCATTGGTGTAGACCTCTTCAGCACCAGGCTCTGTGTCTTCTCCCTCGGTGCCGTTCATGATATTCACCCCTATTTTGGTTCCGACCTCGGCACCACTGACTTCGGTGCTGTCCTTGGATCTGATATCGGCTTCGATGATTGTATTTGCTTTGGCACCATCCCCAGCCATGGTTCCGACAGTTTTTTTGGCTCCATCGGCTCCAAAACTTGAATACCTGCCAAGGACAAGATACTTCCACTCTGGTGCATACTGCCTTGGTTCCGACAGCAGTGTTTTCCCTATCGGCATCGTCCACCCTTGCTGCATCATCTCCGGTGAAACTGATGGTCTCCCGAAGCAGTGCTTGGACCATCCGTACCTTGTTAACTAGCCTGGCGCCTTTTTTCTCGCTGGTGCTGTCTATGTCCATGGTTCCGACGGCTTCCAGTTCTCTCAGAGCCCCTCACCTGGAGGTGGGCTCCTCACACCCCGGTTCCTAGGTTGTCCCTCCTGGTTCTGGACTCCTATCCCTCCTCAGGTGGGCCTGCTGTACAGGTAGTGGATTCGCAGTCAGCACCAATGACATCAGTATCAGAACCCGCCCCTAGCATGCACCTCTCCCAACCCTTTATTTCGGGACCCCAGGCACGGGAGTCACAAGAACCCTCTTTGAAGGGAACCTTTTATCCGGAGTCCTCCTCAGAAGATTCCACTGGGGAGCCATCCGAGAAGAAACGGTGCAAGAGGAAGCACCTAGATTCACTGGAGGAATCTAACACTGAAGACACTGATTATGATGAGGGGGAAGGGTCCCCCACAGTCTTCCCCAGACGACATCTCATTCGGAGACATTCTCAAAATCCTCAAGCAGCGGGGAGACTGGAAGTCCTATAACCTTTCTTCTGAGGAATCGATGTTCTTGCAGGCCTTCTGTGCCCAGCCATCTACTTCCTGGGTGACTCCACCGGCAGATGACCTTGTCCAAAGGCCCTGGACAACATAGAATGTGTCCTTCAGAGGCCAGACAAAAAAATTTTATCTACACCTGAAGACCAGCCCCACTGGTCTTATCAGTTGACAGTTGATTCTATGGTTGTGGTGGCAGCCACCAAGAGAGAACTGGCAGAAGATAGTTCCACCATCCATCCTCCAAACAGAGAGTCCCGTACCATGGACAAATAAGGGAAATAGACCTATGCTTCAGCAACATTTGCCATTCAGTCACTGAACTATCTGGCACACTTTATTCGTCTCCAAAGAGACCTAATTTCTGAAATGTCTTCCTCTTTGGTAGGGTACTGTCTGATGAGGTGTGTGATACTGTCACCTCACAGCTAGCTACCCTTGAATCTATCTCAAACCCCTTGATGCGTTTGATATCTCACTCCACCGAGGTGGCAGCTCGAGCTGCCGTATCAGGTGTCATGAGACTTAATGCTTGGATGCAGTTGTGTGACTTCACAGACCCCTTTAAATCTTTCTTCGTCAATGCACCTATCACTGAATCTGCACTTTTTGGACACAAAGTATGAGACACACATACACGTAGTGAGAAAGATGGAAAGACCTTATTTGCTGTGGGCATATGCCTTTCCAACTCCCAGAGGTGCTACTCCAGGAACCAGAAGGGAGGAAAAATGTGGTTCAAGAAATCCCAAGGGCCTTTTCATGACACTTGTGGTGAACAATCCCCCCGGGGCAGAGGAGGCAACTCATATGGAAGACGTCTCTTTCGAGGTAGAGGGGGTCTGTGTAACCAGGGCGCTAGAGATTCTTTCTCTGGCAAACCCTACCAGTTCTCTTGAGCAGTGGCCCGATTGCTTCCCTCTGGAAGCTTTTGGGGGTTGTTTTTCTCTGCATCTACTAGCCTGACATCTTATTACTACCGATGTTTGGGTGCAGAGAATAATATCCAGAGGCTACCAAATACCTTTTAACTTAACTTCCAGACCCATCAAACGAATCCCCGATGTACCACCCAATCAGAGGGAATTAGCAACCTTAGAGATAGAAAAGCTGCTAAGGAAGAGTCATCCAACCAGTCCCACCAAACCAGACAGGATCCAGGTTTTACTCGTGGTCATTTTTTAGTGCCACAAATGACAGGAGACTGGAGACCAATCCTGGATCTCAGCCTATTGAACAAATTTATCAAACCTTAAATATTCCAGATGGTCACGATACACTCCATTCTTCCCTTCCTAGGGAGGGATAACTGGATGTGCTCTATAGACCTCCAGGATGCGTGCCACCACATAAAGATGGATCACTGCTCCCGGAGGTTTTTCCGCCTCTGGCTGGGAGCCTATCACTACCAGTTCAGGGCACTGCCATTCAGTCTCTCGACAGCCCCCCGAGTGTTCACCAAATGCATGGCAGTTGTGGTAGCTCATCTTTGACTACAAGGATTCCAGGTGTTTCCCTAACTAGACGATTAGCTCCTTACTGCTCCAACCAGGAATCTTCTAGTCCACAGCCTCTCTTACACTCAAGCTCTCTAGCTCTCCACTTGGGGATTACAATCTACAAAGACAAATCTCAAATGTCCCCAATAAAGATACTGGAATTTATTGGAGCGTTCTTCGACACAACATCCTGTCAAGCTTCTCTCCCCACTCACAGGCTTTTGAAAAAAAGACACCAAATCCAAGACCTTCTTCTTCAGACCTATGTACCAGCACATCTTGTACTGCAATTCTTGGGCTCCGTGGCAGCTGCCATTATGTTAGTACCACTGGTGAGACTGCACATGAGAATCCTGCAGTGGCTCCTTTCTGCACAATGGTCGTTGCTAACTCACCCACTCAAACACATGATACACCTTACAAACCATTGCAAGGAAGAAATGCTATGGTGGATGAAGCCACAAATGAATCTTTGGTGTCAACCTTTCTGTCTTCCCCAGCCCATGGCCACGGTGACCACGGACACTTCACTGTTAGGTGGGGGGGGGGGCATTTCCAGGGAAAGACTGTCCAAGGCACCTGGTCCCCCATGGAAGCCAACTTACACATAAATGTCCTGGAACTGAGGGCAGTTCTCTTAGCATTGCAAGCGTTCCATGCATCCCTTCCCTTGGGGACCATTGCAATTCAGTCAGACAGCATGTCAGTCATCTGGTATATCAACAAGCAAGGTGGAACTGGGTCTTACCCCCTGTGTTGGGAAGACATGAGGATTTGGCACTGGGCGATAGTTTCCAACTGCTTTCTTATAGCAATGCACATTCCTGGGAGTTCCAACCTTATTGCGGACAATCTGAGCAGAAATATCCTGATGCCTCATGAGTGGTCCCTCTACCCTGTAACAGCAGATTGGATCTTCCAGCGCTGGGGCAAGCCTTGCAGCAATCTGTTTGCTTCCCCTCTAAACTACAAATGCAAAAGCTATTTTGCTCTGCTCCCCCCTCAGGGGGAACCACCGAGGGATGCTCTAACGCATGATTGGCCCCCAGGTCTTCTGTATGCTTTCCCCCCATTTCCCCTCATCCCAAAATTTCTCCAGAAAGCTCAGAGGTTGAGAAGCAAAGTGATCCTCATTGCCCCCTACTGGCCATGTCAAGCCTGGTTCCCGTTTCTATAGTGTCATCTGATTCACAGCTCGTGGATTCTGGATCATTCCCAGGACCTGTTATCTTATCCTCAGGGACTGATTCATCTGAACCTATACAGTCTCAAGCTCACAGCTTGGTTCCTCTACTTCCACTGATTGCCAGGCTGCCTGACATCCCATCTCCTGTTCATGAAATTCTTCTGGCCTCACACAAACCTTCCACTAGAAAAGTTTATTCTAGTAAATGGACTAGGTTCTCTATTTGGACCAAAGACCAGAACTTAGACCCTTTCTCTATGCCTATTCAAAAGATCCTACAATACCTGACTGTTCTTTTACATGCAGGAGCCTCAGCTTCAACAATCACTGTACATCTAGCAGCTATCACCAATTTTCATAATGGTTGTGATAATTCTTCAATTATGTCACACCGCCTATGCAAGACCTTTTTGAAGGGAGTATTACATGTTAAACCTCTGGTCAAGCCTCCCTTAGAACCCTGGGACTTGACTCTGGTGCTCCAGTCTCTCACAGGTTCTCCCTTCGTACCCTTTGATTCATGTGATTTGAAATTTTTGTCATGGAAAACCATACTTCTAGTAGCACTTACCTAAGTGAGAAGAGTATCTGAACTGCAGGCCTTGAGTGTCAAGAGTCCTTACTTGATCTTCCACATGGATAGGGTGTCCCTTTTTACTGACCCTTCTTTCTTGTCCAAGGTCATTTCTGGCTTTTCCATTAACCAATCTGTTGACCTGCCAGTTTTCTTCCCTCGGCATTCTAATAGAGGGGAGTACCTTTTGCACACCCTTGATATGCATCGGCAGCTTCGTTGTTATTTGGACAGGACTAAATCTTTCAGGAAAACAGATCAGTTGTTTGTGGCTTTTGCAGGACCCAGATTGGGTAAACCTGTTTCCAAAGTGACTTTATCCTCTTGGCTTAGAAATGTCATTACCTTTATCTACCAACAGAATAAGCTATCCTTACCTTCCAGAAAAAGGCTCATTCTACCAGATCTATGGCTACTTCTGTAGCTTTTCATTCCAGAGCCTCTATGGATGATATATGCACAGCAGCCACTTGGGCAAGACCTCATACCTTTATATCTCCTTCCAAATTGGATTTGACCTCCAGGGGATGAGCATCTTTTGGTTCTGTGGTGCTCAGGGATATCCTTCCTTAGGGCCACCCAGGACTCAAGTAGCTGGGGACTCAGTCCTAACTGTAATGAAAGAACAAAGATTTACAACATCAGATAAAGAAGTTATGTCTTACCATAACATTCCATCTGTGTTGCAGATCTTTGTTCATTCATTACTTCCTGCCCTCCTTCCCCCTGCCTGGACTCCTGGTGTACTTTAGGAACTCCTGGTTAGGATATTTGCTCAGACAGAGCCTCCTACTATCTTTTCTATTACTACATCTTTTTATCTAGGGTGGGTAAACTCGATCTGGAGTAACTAGGATAGGGGCATTGTGGGTAGATCTTAGCTGAGAGTTTTTGGCTTGTGCGAGCTGGGAAATGGCCATATCGGTTCCGAGGATGGAACCGAGGTCCTAACTGTAATGAATGAATAAAGATCTACAACAAAGATGGAACGTTATGGCAAGACATAACTTCTTTTTGTGGAAACATAGCATTTTGCTGGGCAAGGCACCATCAACCAATGCAAAGTTCATGTTTTCATGTTATTATCAAAATAATGGTTCAGTATTGCAGATTTTTAGTTGTTTAAATTGTTTTATATCATATTAAGGTGTTACAGAGGTATAGTAGTTTTTACTAAAATACCATGACATTTGCTGTTTTTTTCAGGAAACAAGTGCCCAAATCTGGACTGCCCTGAGAAAAGATAATTGAGCAACATATAGTGATTGGGAATGAGAACTATTCTGTTTAATCACAACAGCAACATTTACCACTTCTGGTTAGCCCTTGGTGTTAAATGTCGCTGGAATGATTTAACAGACTTGTTACCCACTTGCCATCATTCCATCCATCCACAACCCCTTTTTTCCCATTTTTTGCATATGAGGTTGGGGTGTCACTTCACCTACAATAGAGCCAAGGGTTTTACAGCAGGGGGGCTTGTCCTGCCGTATTTGTTTTTTCACACATTCGCATGCACATACCTGTGGCCAATTTAGTGTGTCCAATCTGCCTACTGCTATCTTTGGAATGTGGGAGGAAACCACAGTAGCCAGAGGAAACCCACATGAACACAAGGAGGAAGTATTTATTTATTTATTTTATTTTACATTTGTTGACCGGGCTAGTCTAACTGGATATATGTCCATTTTCAGTAGAGGCCCGAGGAGATAAGCTCCATGACAAACTGTTAACATAAATAATTAAAAAAGAAATATACAAAAAAAATGAAGTTATAGTACTATATGCATTGACACATCTAGTTAATATGCACACTAGAGTTTCAAATAATTACATGGGGTACAGACTCCACATAGAAGGTACTCCAGCTGGGAATTGAACCAGGGATCCTTTTGCGGTGAACTGACAGTGGTTTCCACTACACCATATTGCGAATATACAACATTATTGTTTAAAAAATATTTTTAAGTGAAATTTCTTTTATTCTGGTTTTGTTTTACAAATATGAAATGATCTGCAGCATGTGGACATATTTCTCAACCTCATAGCGAAAGAAAGATAGTCAAAGGCTAAAATATTGGGGGAAGGGGGGACATAGGCCCAAAAATAGGAACATATTTCAAATATTGTTCTTGTAAACTAAAGCAGTTGCTAGTTTAACATGATTTTTTTTGGCATACATTTTCTGAAGAATATGAATTCTGAAATCTCCAAATTCTTGGTGATTTGCCTGAAAACCACAATGTTTATGAGGAGCATACCAAAAATATGAGGAAAAAAATCAGGACAATGTGCAAAAATCTGCATAGTTCAGATATATGCCTGTGGTTTCCCCAACGAGTATCTTATTAGCATTATAGAGTTGGCTGTGAGTACTTAGTTTGCTGGTGCTTCTTTCCACTGAATTTCCAGGGTCCCATCCAAATTCACTGTATAATGGGAGAGCTCAATCATCTGGTAATTGACTAAAATATTGTTACGCTGAGATGGAGAACAATATAGGTGGAGTGTGAGAACAGAATAATTTTATTCTTCAGGTAAGGGAACCAGCAGGGAAAGTGAAGATACCGGACATATTTATGAACATGACTGAGGAGTACAATCCTGGGTATTGACTAGAGTATCTATGGTATTATATTGAGATGAAATGGATAGGCTTGAAATGACCTCCAGGTCGATAGCCTAGTAACGTGCTATGATCCTATGAGTATGGAAAGCTAGAGTTGAATGCCCCAATGGATTGGGATAATGGTAGCTAAGTGATAACATAACTGGTGGGGATTGCAAATGAGCAGACTATGATAAAACAGGGAATTTACTTGGGTAGTACATGGAGGAAATCAGCTCACCAACTGCCATATGTTCAAAAACAATTTCATACACTTAGCTTAAAACAACTTTTGATAGCAGTCATTGCAGACGGGAATCTACTTCCAGCCAAATTTCATTGACCTTTGAGTTTGATAAGTAATTTAAGGATAGAAGATGGGTAGAGCTTTTGCCTTAAGCCTTTAGTTCCCTTCAAAAAACAGTTATTTTCCGATACCCTGCAAGTGCACCTTCAAATAATGTAATGTCTAGATGGCCATGAAACAAGACAGAAACAATGCAGATGTGGTTCATAGGTGTGTACTAGGCTAATGGCCCTGGAGCCTTTACAAGCCTAGCCCAAAAAAATTGCTCAGGCACCATGCCACCCGATGTTAGTTCACAGTGCCCCTATCCAATAGGGCAACTGGAATAATCCCTGGAGTGAACTTTCTGTTACCCATCCACTCATCAAGATTTTTCTTGAAGAGGGCAAGCGAGGTGCTCTGCTTGACATGAATGGCAAGCTTATTCCAGAGTATGGGCAATCTTTGGGAGATGAACCTATCCCTCCAGCATGTTCTGTTAATTGTGGAAATGAGGTTGTGATCTCTGGAGTATGTGGCGTGGGGGGATTGGAATTTCTTTAGGTGTAGCATTTCAAGTAAGGCTGGGTCAGACATGGCTTTGTAAGTCAACCAGAGATTACCTCTAAGTAAGACAATAAGAGACTGAGAACAGCTGAAGTTTCTTGAGTCTGTTCATGTAGGACATGTGTTTAAGGCCTAGGATCCTTTTTGTGAGGTACTTTTGTGGCCTCTCCAGATTTTGTAGATCTCTGGTCAGGTACATGCCAAACGGGGTGTTATATTTGATGATTGGTCTAATGAGGGATGAGTAGAGAGGGATAATGACCTCTTTCTTCCTGGATGCAAAACCTTTGGTTATAAGATGTGCCACATAGAAGGACTTTATGACCACAGTGGCAATGTGGTGGTTGAAGGTGAGGTGGCTGTCGACCTGGATGCCCAGATCTCTTATGGCCCTTTCAGTGTTCACTGGGCTCCTATCAACTTGGTAATTCATGGGAAGTGAGTTTTTTACAAAGGGGATGATAACACATTTTTGGGTGTTAAGCCTCAGGGCCTGGTTCCGACACCAGTCATTGGTCTCAAACAGGCCCTTTTGTAGGATGTCTGTGTCACTTGGAGAGTTGATAGTAACTCCTAGCTTGCAGTCATCAGTGAAACTGGTCAGCCAAAGTCCTTCTATGTTGGCCTGGACTTCTGAGAAGTAGATGCCAAACAGGAGAGGCCCCAAGACCAAGCCCTGTGTGACTCCACTCATGACTGGTCAACAGTTTGACTTGGAATCTGCAACGTTCACACTGTGGGTCCTGTCTGTGAGCCAGTTTGCTACCCACCTAGTGATGTAAGGATTGATGCCTAGTTTGGTGAGTTTATCAATGATACCTGAGTGGGGAGTGGTATCAAAGGCCTTGGCCAGGTCAAGGTATGCTGTAGGAACTGCCTTACTCTCATCCACAGCCTTGGTGACTGTTTCAAAGACGTCAACCAGGTTTAGCAGGCAGGATCTCCCCTTGACAAAGCCAAACTGTGTGGGGCCAAGAGTTTGGAGATTGCCTATATCTTTGTTAAGCAGGTCCATGATGATGCACTCCATAGCTTTGCATACCAGACTAGACAGGCTAATGGGGCAATAGTTCCCAAGGTCTGTAGTTGCCCCTCTTTTATGGAGTGGGATGACTGTAGCAGTGTGCCATTAATTAGGGGCATAGCCTGAGGTAAGGCTGTGATTGAACAGGGCACACAGATGTGGCGCCAGTTCATTTTGTAGCCCATGTAGAATGTAGCCAGGGATATTATCAGGTCCCATGGATACTGTATTCCTGGCTTTGGAAAATGCAGCTTTTACCTGTGCTGCAGAAATGGTGGGTAGCAGGCTTTCTTCTGGTATTGTGATAGGGCCCTTGGGGGGGAGGGGTAAAGTTGGCACTGAATATGTCGGCCAGTATGTTGGCTATATCTGTTGGCTCAGTATAGGAGGTGCCATTGTGCAATAACTCAGAGCAGATCTGGGTATTGCCTTTGAGGTTTCTGATACAGCTATAGAAGGCTTTGTGGTTGTTTTTGGTGTCAGCCACAATTCTGCCTTCATAGCTGGCTTTAGAGGATTTGATAAGGGATCTCAACTTTTTGTTGAGACTGGTAAGGAGGTTTTCCAGTATTGTGACTTCATTTTTTTCTGCAACAGTTTCTTCCTTCTGTTGTAGAGTTTATTAATGGCTGGAGACCACCAGATTGGCTTCCTTTTTTTGGAGGAGAGTGTCTTAGTTCTGTTTGGTATGGCAAGGTCAATGCATTTGTGTACATGCTCGTACAGTGCATTGGTGTATGATTCGACAGTCATGCAGGTATTTTCCATTGGCATGGTGTTGAGAAGTTAGCCACCTCTGTTTTTTGGAGCCCAAAATCAGCTTTAAAGAAGTTTTTCAGGGTGGTCACCTTAGTGGGGGGTGGGGGTGGGGTGTAGGTGAGATGGAGATTTCCATGGTGATCAGTTTGTGGTCAGATTTAACCAGAGAGGAATTGACTATAGGTGTGGAGCAATGGTCTCCCATGTCTAATCTAATTGTGATGATTATTCAGACTGAGACCTCTAAAAGAACTGTGTATCACTTGACAAGCAAATTACTCTAAAATATCACTTTTTAAATCAAATGTATGTGTATTTGTGTGTGTATTTGTTGAGTAGGATAGAACACTGATCCATCTATCCCATTTCCATGGTCAGTTCAGGTGTATACTATACATAAAACAATTGAACATGTTTGTTACAGGTAGGTACAAATCATGTGATGTATTGCATGACTTGAATATGCACAAAAGGTAATATAGAACAACTGTTACAAGTTGAAACAAGTATTTTTTAAACACCTTTATTAAATGATCACTTAAGATATAGGCAAACATACTGTAACAGAAAAAATATACATTTTTCGCATTTACATACATCACACGTCTTTTCTTTCTTTCTTTGAAGTTATCATCAGTCCAATATTAGATACATTGTTGAATTATTGCCTTCTCTTTAAACCTTACTCTTCTTTCTCCTTAATACTGTTTTGCATGTATTGTTCCCACAATTTCTGTTTATTTCTATGTAATTTGTTCCTTTCCTTTTCTAAATATCCCCCTTCCAGTTCTGTTATCTTTTTTATAATATTTGACATCAAATACAGTTGGTTTAGACTTTGATTTCCATTTTCTAGTAATTGCTTTTTTTGGCAGTCAACAGAATCAAAACTAATAAGGCCTTACTATGTCTAAATAATTATGACCCTGTGTTCCAGCTCAAAAAATCATGTCCTTAGTTACAGTCATTTACCCATCCAACATTTCTGACAGAGTACTCCGTAGGGAATTTTTTAAATTTGCCAACTCACTACTTTCCCAAAACACATATTCCCAGTTACCTCTTTCTTCCCCATCACATTTCCAACATTTACTATCTACCTGAGGAAAATTCTTTGAAGTCTGCTTGGAATATAAAAATACCTATGCAAACACTTCCAAGCAAAGATCCTAAACCTTCTGGACTGTGTTGCATACCTGGGAGCCGTACATATGTCCTCCCATTGTTTTTTTATAAATAGCTTTTCTAGTCTCTCTTTCCACTATTTTCTAACCTCATCAGGCTGATTCTGACAGCTATCGTGCAATATTTTATATGCTCTACTAATTATTCCTTTTTAACAGCAGCTTCTGTCCTAGATTTCACTTATGATTCCCCTATCCCCTTCTATGACTCTATACTCTGATGCCAATCCCTGGTAGGGGAGGCAATCTCTAGCCAGCAGTCTAAACATCTTCTTGGCCTCATACCTCTCTAGTTATTTGCTCTCAATACCTTGGTGCCTTTGCCAGGTTTCTCCAGTAAATTCCAGCCTATTTTCTGTACCCTTGCTTGTCATCCCTATTGGTAAAATCTCCTTTGCCATTGCTGGAGATTAGTTGGCATAATGGTTAAGGTATTTGCCTCCCATGCATAAGGTTCAATCCTGACTTCCATCCAATGCCTGTTTGGAGTTGGCATGTTTTATTTGTGTCTCTGTGGAGTTCCCTCCACTTTTGAAAAGCATGCTGTGTGTTTCCAAATCAAAATTACTGAAGAACGGAGTTGTGAGCAGCAGCACATACTCTACATGGTGCCCTGTAGGGGTAAGAGTTGTATAGACCAACTGCTTTAGGCATCTACTGTAGTGTGCAGTATTCTCAAAATGGGAAAACATGGATCACAGACTGAATGTTGTAGCAGAGCTAACCACTAGACAGTGTAATATATGTCTTTAGGTGATTCGGTCATGTTGACTAATGTCACCAAATGGCATGAGTATTTGCCGGTGATAAGTGAGTTCAAGACCCAGCCTACTCTAATCTACGCCAATGCCAAGAACTCATGTGAATGCTGGGAGGGATGAATGTGCCCCTATTGGCCAGTGTGTGCCCACCATAAAGCCCAGCAGCCCTGGGTCAATAAGCTACTGTCTGTCTGGTATCCATTTGCAAGCCTGGGTTACCTTGGATAGCTCTGTTGAGAGAAACCCAAAATAGGCAATCAAACTGAATAAATGAAAAGTGCTGGCAGGTAGAGTATAACAGGCACAAATCACTCCAATGATGATGAAAGCACAAATATTTTAATGGTAAAATCCACAAATGAACAAGTATAAATGTGAGCGCTTTTGTTAACGGTCTGATGAAGTTAACACTTGTTTAACGAAAGCACCCCCTCCCACACCCCCCACTACTTAAATATTCCTACTCCGAGATCGCACTGCATTGAAGTAAAGGGAAAATATTCCCTATAGCGATTTCTGTGTTACGCACACAACGTTTCGACGTTTCAACCAATCGAGTTTGTGCACTACACGTTCGTCGTTTACAATTTTCGATCACGCGATAGGAACCCAATTATACTAATTGTTAGAGGAAAAAAGGCAATAATGGTAGATTTGTGGTAGTAAGAGGCTATGGATAATGGAGGAAGATTTCTCTGGTTTGTATTTATATTCCACCAAAAATTGTTTTATAGAGCTTAAGAATTTTTGGGAGAAATAATCAATTTTCAGCAGACAATATATATAAAGGTGGGAAATGGAATTTGATTTGTAGTAGTGAGGATTTACTTGGGGGCTTAGAAGGGAAAATATAACAAAAGAGGGTAGCTTTCTGAATACATTTATGAAAACATATGCTATGGAAGATGTAAATTTAGTAGTAGGAACTTTGACAGAATTTACATATTATTCCCCAAAGTACAATAACTGGGCTAGACTAAATCTAAATTATATTTCAGAGGAACATTTGCATTTAGTTGAAAACTTTGACACACATCCAGTGACTACTTCAGCTCATGCACCAATAAAAAGTAAGATAAAAATGTAGGGTAATGAAGTAAGAATGAGACAATAGTGCTCTCCTACTGACCTGTTAAAAAGAGAGGAATTTAATGAATGGGTAGTGGAAAAATGATACCAGAGTTATTACAGAAGACAGAAATATCTTCAGAGTTTTAGCTAGTGAGTATGAAAAAATGAAAATGGTGTTTAAAAACAGAGTAGAAATAAATGAGAAAGAGATGTGGTTAAGAAGTAATAGGAACTATGTAGAGGAGCAGACAAAGTTTAAAGTATTGCAGAATACCAGGAATCTCATAGAACAAGAAGATGCACAAATGCAGAGTGCTAAAATAAAACAAGGGAGTATATAATATGCATGAATTTAGAAAGATTGCTGTAAAGCAACTATTTTTCAATAACAACTCCAGAGCACAAAATCTTTTAGCACAACAACTTAGGCAGCAGAAACTAAAAAGGGTTTTTGCCAAACATAGGGAGCCTATAACAAGAAAAATGACGAGAGATCCTGTAGAGGTTTTAAAGATGTTTCAGAAATGTTATGAAAATTTATATAAAGCAGAGAAATGTGGAAATTAAGATATAGCAGAAATAGAAATATTTATGGAAGACTTAATTATGCCAAGGTTAGAAGAAGACAATGCTCAACA
Source organism: Protopterus annectens (assembly GCF_019279795.1). Classification (NCBI taxonomy): domain Eukaryota; kingdom Metazoa; phylum Chordata; order Ceratodontiformes; family Protopteridae; genus Protopterus; species Protopterus annectens. The sequence continues at coordinate 1,725,782,069 of NC_056726.1, forward strand.
GCTAACAGTAAGATAGGAGGGGGTTAGATAAAAATACTGATGTATAATCAGTCTTCAGGAAAGTCTGAAAGAATACATGGCATTTTTATGTATGTCTGGAAGTTAGGATAGAAGACTGTGATAAAGATCTGGAAGATTTTGTTTAATAATATTTTAAAAAGAGGAGAAGTACCAACATCTTGGAAGAAAACTGTGGTGGCTCTATTACCTAAGGACATTAAATATCCCAGCTTCATGCAGACCCATTTCAATTTTAAACCATAATTATAAATTGTTAATATTTATGCTAGCTAAAAGAATGGCAAAGATATTGCTAAAATCAACATATATGGATCAATATGGTTTTGTAGAGGAGAGGCAAACAATTGACAATATTAATAGGGCAATAACTATCCAGAGGTTAGCAGAATGTATTTAAAATACCTCTGATGTTGTTGGGTCTTGGTGCTGAGAAAACATTTGAAAGAGTAAGCTGGAATGTTATGAGTAAGGCAGTGGATGCATTTGCATTCCCTGATACAATAATAAAGTTACTTAGGAGGATATATGAAGGGTCAGAGGCAGGAATTAAAGTGTGAGGGTTCCTGTCTGATAAATTGTTTTTGTACTAAAGAACCATGCAAGAGTGCCCTGTTTCCCCTTTGTTTTTTTATATTTAGAGTTATTTGCAAAGTAAATAAGGGACTCGGAAATTCAAGGATATAATTGATATGGTAATCAAGAAAAACTTTTCTTTATTTGCTGATGAGATTATTTTGTACTTGATACACCTAGAAAAGGGCATTGCATTTTGAGACAGTTTCAACTCTTTTTTGGGATAATTAATGAAGGTAAAACAAAGGCTGTAGCTGTGTATTATGTACTCGCATGCAATTTGGTTCTGCAAAACCCATATTTATGGGGACACCATAATATTAAGTATTCTGGAGTATGGATTAAAAGAGTTCTGTTAGGGCAGCTAATATATATGAACAGAATAAATAAAAGATAGTACAATAACCAAGAAACTAGAAGCTGCTGTTTATGGATAGTAAGATAAAAGCAGTGAAAATGGTTTTAGTTACTTTAGTTTGATATATGGGTCAAGCATATTTTTCAACCAGAGAAGTTGTGGGCAATAATTAATAGAGAGTTGAAGGAAGTTATTTGGGAGGGGAAGAGGGCAAGTGTTAAATGGAGTAAGCTGATCCTTCCAATAGAACAAGGTGATTTAGGATTACTTGATTTGAAGGGATATTTCAGAACTATGAAATACACCATCCTCCACAGGAACAGAATAGGTGCATGGCCAAAATCCAGCAATCCCAAAAAACTAAAATGGCCAGCACACAGAGTCAGCACATTAAGTATTTAGTTATCAGACAATGAAATACATTCAAGGGAAAAAAATCAGCAAACTGGTTTTGGCAGAATTGCCTTCACCAGTGCATAAACCCAAATGTTTCCCACATTTTAAATATCAAAAGTCTCCTTGTCATTAACTAATTGAACCTTTATTAAGCCAAGGTGAAAAAGTGTGCCTAATTTAATAATCAACTTTTTTTTCTTTTTGATTCAGTATATTACACCATCCCGACTTATCTCTCCTATTATACATTAATCTATCTATTACCACAAAATTACATTTAGCAGTAGGATGCTTAATAGTGTGCTTATATAGGGCATTAGATGGTTGAGCACATCTGATGTTCAGAAATATTTGTCCAACATAAAAGGCATGACATGTACATATAGCTAAATAAATAACCCAATCTGACTCACAATTTCCATACACGTGAATATAAAACACATACGAAGTATTGAAAGAATTGAATTGCTTACTTTTGCAATCAAATTTGCAAAAACTACAGTGTCCACAAGGCTGACACCAGTAAAAGTTGACCATCCAGTGTAGTATGCTTTGAACCTGTTTTAATTTCACTGATTTTTTTGTAATGGTTAAATCATCCACCTAAAGTCTTACCCCTCCTGTATGAAAAAAAAAAAAAGATGTCTGGAAGGTATTAAGTCTCTCAGAGTGTCATCAGATAACAAAATCCCCCAATGTTTTTATATCAAATCCATAAGGAAAAAGGTGTTATTACCATAATTAGTAACTAATCTAAGTGGGGATTTGGAAACTGCTTTGGGTTTATCCTGCAATAACTCAGACCTATCCAGGCCACTGATCATATCCCTTGAATGTATCACATCCTGATATTTATATCACCAGCACTTGCTCCTGTTCAACCCACACCTCATCAGAAGAACAAATTCTACAAAGCCGCAGAAATTGGGCTTTGGGAATATTCTTAATAATATGGCAAGGATGACATCTACTGGCATGTAAAAGAGATTTATACCGTGGATATTTCCTATGAACCTTACTAGCCATCACCCTGTAAATTGATTTCAACATCCAGAAAAGTGATTTGTGTAAGATGATAATTAACTGTAAAGTGTATACCCCATTTATTTTCATTCAGGTAGTCCACAAATTCCCGTAGGTAATCAGGATCTGGACACCAAACTAACCAACAGACATCTAAGTATGGGTGCCAGATGTTCACAGATTCCAAAAACAATATTATGATTCAAATCATGAAGTATTTGTTGTTCAGTATATAGTCCATGAATAGATCTGCATAAATGGGGGCAAATGATGTCCCCATAGCAGTTTTCTTAAGCTGTAAATAGCACTCATCCATCCATCATTTTTTGTTAATACACTTTCAGTGAGGCATATCAAGAATGAGTTAAATCCTGGACTGTATAAAGAAGACCATTCAACCAATATTCCAGGGCCATTAATCCTGCCCAGTGAGGAATATTGGTATATAATGCCAATACAGTTAGAGTACACATATACCACCCAGAATCCAATTGCGTATCCTTAATGATATTTAAAAACTCTGCAGTGTCTTGGATATGTGATCGTATACAACCCATTAATGGTTTCAAATATTAGGTAAGAAATGCAGATAAAGGTTCCATAAGAGAACCTCTACCAGAAAGTATTGGTCTAACTGGAGGTGGACTCAAATTTTTATGAATTTTGGGTAACACATTAAAGCATTAATTGGCCGGATCCTGTACAGTCAAGTGAAACATAACATCCCTGGAAATAATACCATCTGAAGTTGTAAATCTTTATTTATTCTTTACAGTTAGGATCTCGGTTCAGTCCTCGGAACCTATATGGCCATTTCCCAGCTCGCTCAAGCCAAAAACTCTCAGCTAAGAACATACCCATAATGCCCCACTCCTAGATACTGCAGATCTTGTTTACCGCATTCCTAATCAGACGTGTTAGCCATCTCTCTCAAGCTAAGTAGTAATTTGTTGTTTTTCTTCTGAATTTCAAAATATTTAGTCAAGTTAGTCTTATCACTGTCACCTATAACCTAGGCCTATTTCCTACCCTTTTTCTTGGTAATTTAATTTTTTACATCTTTTGACTGTCCCTCTCTCCTGTCTTTGACAGGCCCCTTTTACTTGTGGTATTCCTTAACATAACTCCACTGCTATTTCTTCCTTAATTTTTTTCTACAGGATAGTATTGTTTCATTTACCATGTCAGACAAAGTTAAGTTGGGTTTTAAACAGTGTAACAAGTGTGGATGTAAGATGCCTAACTCAGATACACATGTTCATTGTGTTTATTGTTTGGGCGTGGCTCATTTGAAAGCTGATGGTGACATTTGTGCTGTTTTTTCTAATCGGACACTAGCAGAAGGTAAGAATAAACTTATTTTAAAAGGTTTACTCAAGACACCTTTCTCGGAGGCTCTATCTGGGTCGGAGGTCTCACCCCCTCCTAAGATCAAAACACTCAGTTCCTGCATCTCCGTCAGTTATGGAACTGAGTCAGCTCCGTGCTTCACTGGCACCCTCAGCGCAGACCTCTTTGGCACCAGGATCTGTGTCCTCTCCCTCAGTGCCAACCATGGTATTCATTCCTATCTCAGTTCCAAACACAGCACCACAGGCTTCAGTGCCATCTTTGGCTCCTACAGCGGCTCCGATGACTGTTCATGCCTTGGCTCCATCCCTGTCCACAGTGCCGACAGCTTCTTTGGCTACATGGGTTCTGATGACTGTACATGCCTTGGCACCATCCCCGACCATGGTGCTGACCAGTTTCTTCGGCTCCCTCAACTCCAAAATCTGATTACCTGCCAAGGACAAGATATTCTCCTACTTACAACCCTTTCTTGGGGCAGAGGTTTAGTCCCTTTCTAGAAAGACCTGATTCTCCTTCTGCAGCCTCTTTTAGATCCACTAGGAGTTTTTCTGAGCAAGACCTAGTGCTGGTTGTAGACCAACTTCTGGTAGCTAGGGGATTGCCCATTCCAGCTAGACCTTCCATCCCTCCTGGCTCAGAATCTTCTATCTCATCTTCCCCTGCTTATCCTCCCCCAGTGCCCACTTTGGTACATACTGTCTCAGCTCCTACAGCAGTGCCTTCCCTGTTGGCAGCCATCACCCTTGCAGCATCGGCTATGATGGAGTCGATGCTTTCTCGGAGCGGTGCTTGGACTGTCTGTACCTTGGTACCTGATCCGGCACCTATTTTTTCACTGGCACCATCTATGTCCATGGTTCTGATGGCTCTCATTTCCTTCTTCACCCCTCAACTGGAACTGGGCTCGGGTGCACCTGCTGTACAGGTGATGGATAGGACCCTTCACTCTGAAGGCTCACAACCAGCCCCCTCAGAACCCACTGTGAAGGGGAAACCCTTCTCCGGAGTTCTCTTCAGAAGATCCCACTGGAGAACCACCCCAGAAGAAATGGTGGAAGAGAAAGCACCTTGACTCCCTGGAGGAATCTATCACAGACGACACTGATTGTGGTGAAGGGGAAGAGTCCCCTTGTTCTCCCCCAGACAACATATCATTCAGAGACATTCTCAAAATCCTCAAACAGCAGGGGGAATGAAAGTCCTCTAACCCTTTCTCTGAGGAATTGGTGTTTCTGCAGGCCTTCTGTGCCAGGCCATCTACTTCCTGGGAGACCCCACCAGCAGATGATCTTGTTAAACTAATTGTGCAGCATGCCTGGAAGGCCCCGGACAATGTAGAACCTGTTCCCTGGAGGCCGGACAAAATTTTATCTACACCTGAAGACCAACCTCACTGGTCCAAGCAGATGACAGTTGATTCTGTGGTCATGGTGGCAGCCACCAAGAGGGAACTGGCAGAAGATAATTCCTCTGTCCATCTTCCAAATAAGGAATCCCGGACCATGGACAGACTAGGGAAGTGGACCTATGCATCAGCGACCTTCGCCATTCAGTCGCTGAATTATCTGGTGCACTTTACTTGCCTCCAAAGAGACCTAATTTCTGAAATGGCTTTTCCTTTAGTGGGGGTACTGCCTGATGAGGTGTGTGACACTGTCATCTCACAGCTAGCTACCAATGAATCCATCTCAAACTCCTCGATGCGTTTGATATCTCACACCGCTGAAGGGGCAGCTCGAGCTGCCACATCTGGTGTTGTCATGAGACATAATGCTTGGATGCGGTTGTGTGATTTCACAGACCCTTTTAAATCTTCCTTTGTTAATGCACCTGTCAACAAATCTGCACTATTTGGACCCAAGGTACGTGACAAACTTGCACGTAGTGAGAAAGATGGAAAGACTTTGTCTGCTGTGGGAATACACTTTCCCAACCCCCAGAGACCCTACTCCAGGAACCAGAAGGGGGAAGATCTGGTTCAAGAAATCCCAAGGATCCTTTTGTGACACTCGTGGTGAACAATTCTCCTGGGGCAGAGGGGGCTACTCATATGGAAGATGCCCCTTTTGAGGTAGAGGGGGTCCGCATAACCAGGTAGCCAGAGATTCCTTCAACGGCAGACCATTCCAGCGCTCCTGAGCAGCTGCCCAATTGCTTTCCTCTGCCCAATTGCTTTCCTCTGGAAGCAGTCAGGGGTTGTTTCTCTCTGCATCTACCAGCCTGGCATCTTATTACTACCGATGTTTGGGTGCAGAGAATAATATCCAGAGGCTACCAAATACCTTTCGACCTAACTCCCAGACCCATCAAACAAATCCCCGATGTACCACCCAATAAGACGAGATTAGCAGCCTTAGAAATAGAAAAACTGCTAAGAAAAAGAGTCATCCAACCAGTCCCACCAGAACAGACAGGATCCGAGTTTTACTCAAGGTTCTTTTTAGTGCCAAAAAAGACAGGGGACTGGAGACCAATCCTGGATCACAGCCTACTCAACAAATTTATCAAACCTCAAAAATTCTGGATGGTCACAGTACAGTCCATTCTTCCCTTCCTAGGGAGGGACAATTGGATGTGTTCTATAGACTTACAGGATACGTACTACCACATAAAGATGGATCACCGCTCCCGGAGGTTTCTCCGCTTCCAGTTGTGAGCCAATCACTACCAGTTCAGGACACTGCCATTCGGTCTCTCAAAAGCCCCCCCTCCCCCAGAGTGTTCACCAAATGTATGGCAGTTGTGGTAGCTCATCTTCGACTACAATGATTCCAGGTGTCTCCCTATCTAGACAACTGGCTCCTTACCGCTCTGACCAGGAATCTCCTAGTCTGCAACTTCTCTTACACTCAAGATCTCGCTCTCCGCTTAGGGATTACAATCAGCAAAGAAAAATCTCAGATGTCTCCAATGAAGACACTGGAATTTATTGGAGTGGTCTTCAACACAACATCCTGTCAAGCGTCTCTTTCCCCTCACAAGCTTTTGAAAATAAGAAACTGAATTAAAGACCTTCTTCCTCATATGTTTGTACCAGCACGTCTTGTACTGCAACTCTTGGGCTCCATGGCAGCTGCCATTACTTTGGTACCACTGGCGAGACTGCACATGAGAATCCTGCAGTGGCTCCTCTCTGCACAATGGTCGTTGTTAACCCACCTACTCAACCACATGATACGCCTTACAAACCATTGCAAGGAGGTAATGCTATGGCGGATGGAGCCACAGAAGAATCTTTGGTGTTGACCGTTCTGTCTTCCCCAACCCACGGCCACAGTGACCACGGACGCTTCTCTGTTAGGGTGGGGGGGCATTTCCAGGGAAAGACTTCCAAGGAACCTGGACCCCCCCCCCCCCCCGTTGAGGCCAACTTGCACATAAATGTCCTGGAACTGAGGGCAGTTCTCTTAGTGTTGCAAGCGTTCCATGCATCCGTGCCTTCGGGGACCATTGCAATTCAGTCAGACAATATGTCAGTTGTCTAGTATATCAAGAAGCAAGGCAGAAACAGATCTTACCCCCTGTGTTGGGAAGCCATCAGGATTTGGCACTGGGTGATAGCTTCCAAATGCTTTCTTATAGCAATGCACATTCCCAGGAGTTCCAGCCTTATTGCGGACAATCTGAGCAGGAACATTCTTATGCCTCACAAATGGTCCCTCAATCCTGTAATAGCAGCTTGGATCTTTCAACATTGGGGCAAGCCTTGCTGCGACCTGTTTGCTTCCCCCTGAATTACAAATGCAGGAGCTATTTTGTCTTGATTCCCCCCTCAGGGGGAACCACCGAGGGACGCTCTAATGCACGATTGGCCCCCAGGTCTTCTGTAAGCCTTTCCCCCATTTCTCCTCATTCCAAAATTTCTCCAGAAAGCTCAGAGGTTGAAAAGCAAAGTGATCCTCATTGCTCCCTACTGGCCATGCCAAGTCTGGTTCCTGTTTCTATGGCCTCATCTGATTCACAGCCTGTGGATCCTGGATCACTCCCAGGACCTGTTATGCCATCCTCAGAGATTGATTCATCTGAACCTACACAGTTTCAGGCTCACAGCCTGGTTCCTCCACTTCCAATGATTGCCAGACTGCCTGACAGCCCATCTCCTGTTCGTGAAATTCTTCTGGCCTCACACAAACCTTCCACTAGAAAGGTTTATTCTAATAAATGGACTAGGTTCTCTATTTTGGCCAAAGACCAGAACTTAGACCCTTTCTCTATGCCTATTCAAAAGATTCTGCAATACCTGACTACTCTCCTGCATGCAGGAGTCTCAGCTTCACTGATCACTGTACATTTAGCAGCTATCACCAATTTTCATATTGGTCTTGAAAATTCTTCAATTATGTCACACCGCCTATGCAAGACTTTTTTGAAGGGAGTATTACATGTTAAACCTCCGGTCAAACCTCCCTTAGATCCCTGGGACTTAACTCTGGTGCTTCAGTCTCTTACAGGTTCTCCCTTTGAGCTGTTTGATTTATGTGATTTGAAATTTTTGTCTTGGAAAACCATACTTCTAGTAGCACTCACCTCAGTGAGAAGAGTATCTGAGCTGCAGGCCTTGAGTGTCAAGAGTCCTTACTTGATCTTCCACATGGATAGGGTGTCCCTTCGTACTGACCCTTCCTTCTTGCCCAAGGTCATTTCTGTTTTTTCCATTAATCAATCTATTGACCTGCCGGTTTTCTTCCCAACGCATTCTAATAGAGGGGAGTACCTTTTGCACAACCTCGATGTGCACCGACAGCTTCACTGTTATTTGGACAGAACTAAATCTTTCAGGAAAACAGACCAATTGTTTGTGGCCTTTGCAGGATCCAGATTGGGTAAACCAGTTTCCAAAGTGACTTTATCCTCTTGGCTTATAAACGTCATTACCTTTATCTACCAACAGAATAAGCTATCCTTACCTTCCAGAATAAAGGCTCATTCCACCAGATCTATTCCTACCCCTCTGCAGCTTTTCATTCCAGAGCCTCTATGGATGATATATGCGCAGCAGCCACATGGGCAAGACCTTATACCTTCATATCTCATTACAAATTGGATTTGGCCCCCAGGGGACGAGCATTTTTTGGTTCTATGGTGCTCAGGAATATCCCTCCTTAGGGCCACCCAGGACTCAAGTAGCTGGGGACTTGGTTCTAACTGTAAAGAATAAATAAAGATTTACAACTTCAGCTAAAGAAGTTATGTCTTATCATAAAGTTCCATCTGAGTTGTAGATCTTTATTCATTCTTTACTTCCCGCCCTCCTTCCCCCTGCCTGGACTCCTGGTGGACCTCAGGTACTCTCGGTTAGGGTATCTGCTCAGACAGAGCCTCCTACTTTTTTCCTATACTACATCTTTATCTAGGGTGGGCAAACTTGACCTGGAGTATCTAGGAGAGGGGCATCATGGGTAGGTTCTTAGCTGAGAGTTTTTGGCTTGACCGAGCTGGGAAATGGACGTATCAGTTCTGAGGATGGAACCGAGGTCCTAACTGTAAAGAATGAATAAAGATCTACAACTCAGATGGAACATTATGGTAAGACATAACTTCTTTTTCATCCAAAGCACACTGTAAAAAACTGATTAATTTCCCATTAAAATGTGGGGGTGGGATCCAAAAAATCCTTTGATAGAACCATTTATCTAACAACTGTTTATGTGCCTCAGCCATATACATAGCCCAATCCCAAACCACCACAGCACAACCCCTTATCTGCTGAACTAATAAGCAACTGTTTATTTTTATGCAAAGTTAACATAGCCTGTCTTTGTGCTAAGGGCAAATTATTTGAAGGGATACTAATATGAGAACTATATGAAAAATGTAGATTTCCTCAAAACTTGTTGTTGAAAAACAGCAACATTCATATTAGAAGGTGGTATAAACATCGACTTCCTGAAACAAAAAAAGCAGATGACCCATATTCCTTATTAATGTCCTTATCATAAAGATACATGTTAAGATTTAACAGTCTACAAAACAAAATCTCATCCTGGGCAAAAACATCCTCAGGCAACAAATAACTTGGTACAAAACATAGACCTTTATTAAGCAATTCAACTTCAGAAGAGGATAAAGTAGTGGATGAAATATTATGAACATTTCTGATGAATTTTACTTTGGAGGTATCAGCTTCAGTAGTTTCTCAAAAGTTGGTGCTCCGCTTATGGTACTTATGTCCAGCCCTTCTATGACACCTAAAGGGATGGTGCCATTATTCTTGTTAGCACTAGGGGAAACAGATGGTGTTCTTGTATCAGTATCTACAGCCAAAGAAGATTCTTCAGCTGATGTCTCAAAGGTACTGTCCACTTTCGTCAGAATTGACTTTTTCCTTTTATATTTACCTGATGACAAAGGACATTCTTTATGCTCAAAAAATGTCACTGTTTTCTGGGTGTTGAACTGTTTACCATATTTATAATCTTTACAGTCTCTTTGAAACTTTTTGATCATGCATGTTTTTAAATCCTTTTCAACCAATATTAAATCTTTAGTTAACTGCACAAAGTGTTCCCGATAACAATTGCACTGTTCATAAGGTTTAATCTGTTCACACAACTTGCTGACCTCCATGATCAAATTCCCAGTTCTGCTCTTGTAAAAAGAACATAATGCTTTCACAAACATCATGGAAGCCATTTGTGGCTTCCTGACATTCGGATATCAGTTTATCATCTGGACCCTTCACATGTGGTTGTAAACATACCCAAAGACCTCTAGGAGCTAAATTCTTTAGACAATATATATGCCTTAAATAACTTTAAGTGTCAGACATTTTGATTTCATTTCCTTCATGGTAGTAAAAAGATGTGCAAATAAATTGGCACAAGTGGAAGATGTTATATTAAAATATGTATCATTAGAGCCAAAACCCTGAGAAACTTCAAAAGTTGCCACATCATCTTTATCAGCCGCTAGCCCCTGTAATAATTGGATTAAATCCATACCCAATAAAGTCTCTGTATAGCGTAAGATAAAATTGGCAGGCTGAAAATTTAGATGCAAAAAAACAAACTGTCGATTAGGCCAAACAAATGGTGTTAAAGAAAATATGCCAACTCTAAATCACTTACAGTTAAACAAAAGATGTCCACCAATCAAAACCATGTCAAAAACACAGATGTATTATTGGTAACGTGGCCATAGGTTTTCCTCCAAATATAAAAATATAAGAGTAATGTTCAGAACCCAGATCCCAACGAGTCAAACAATTTCCCTCAGCATATAAATCAGGGTAATATAAAAATATATTATGGCCAGTACTTGCGAAATCCATCAACTAGTTGAATCAAAGTGAAATTGCTGATATTATCATGGATTTAACTCAAGTAAATTCACTGTTTCCAAATAAATTTCTTATTATAGGAACTCTGACCAGCCTTGTTGGTAAGCAATTCGTACTACCAGTAAGCACCATTGCTCAAAACAAACCCAGTCAGTCCTCAGCTGCTAAACAGCATGATCTTGAAATAAATGGACCTCCAATACTGAGAGCTCCCAAAATGCTGAGGACTGAAATCCTTCAAATGTCCAGCAACAGCAAGTGTAGTATGGGTACCAGCCTAAAAAAAATCAATTGATCCACTCCATTCAAAATAAAACCACTGATGTTAACTCAATAATGTAACTGTTCCTTCCTTAAAGGTGCAATGCGCCAATAAATGCAAATGTCCAATAAATGTTCATGTGGAAACTTCATTCATTCAGAAAGGAATTCCTAATAGTGACACCTCCAGCCCAGATGAGCCCAATTGATCCTTATATGTTAAGTGGCATAATCTTAAAATAAATGGGCCAATAAGCTCCAAACCTGCTAACAGCTTCATCAGCATAGGAAACTGAAAACATGAAATACACCAATGTCTGCAGGTACGGAATAGGTGCACGGCAAAAATCCAGCGATCCCAAAAGAAACCAAAACAGCCAGCATACAGAGTGAACGTGTGAAGTATTTAATTATCAGACAATGAAAAACATTCAAGGAGAAACAAAAAAAAAATCAGCAAACCAGTTTCATCAGATTTGCCTTCATCAGTGCATAAACCCATACGTTTCCCACAATTTAAATATCAAAAGTCTCCCTGTCATTGTCTAATCAAAAACCTTCATTAAGCCCTGGTGAAAAAAAGTGTGTCTAATTTAATAATCCAACTTCTTTCTTTTTGATTCAATATATTATGCCATCCTGGCTTATCTCTCCTATTATACATAATTCAATCTATCATCTCCAAACTAAATTTAGCAGTAGGATGCATAATAGTATGTTTATATAGGGCATTAGATGGGTGAGTACATCTGACATCACTAAGATATTTAGAAATATGTATTTTCAAATGACAAGAAGTTTGTCCAACAGAACTACACACTAGTGCTGGTCCCTAAACAAGATGGAAGCACAGATTAGTATAGTACTAGTCTCTAAACCCGATGAAAGCACAGATTATTAGTGTTGGTCTCTAACCTGATGGAAGCACAGATCAGTAGTGCTGGTCCCTAAACTTGATGGAAGCACAGATCAGTAGTGCTGGTCTGTAACCTGATGGAAGCACAGATCAGTAGTGCTGGTTCATAAACCTGATGGAAGCACAGATCAGTAGTGCTGGTCCCCAAACCTAATGGAAGTACAGATCAGTAGTGCTGGTCCGTATACTTGATGGAAGCACATATTATTAGTGCTGGTTCCCAAACCTAATGGAAGTACAGATTAGTAGTGCTGGTCCCCAAACCTGATGGAAGTACAGATCAGTAGTGCTGGTCCCCAAACCTGATGGAAGTACAGATCAGTAGTGCTGGTCCGTATACTTGATGGAAGGACAGATCAGTAGTGCTTGTCCCCAAACATGATGGAAGCACAGATCAGTAGTGCTGGCCCCCAAACATTATGGAAGCAGAGATCAGTAGCACTGGTCCCTAAACTGATGGAAACACAGATCAGTAATACTGATCCCCAAACCTAATGGAAACACAGATCAGTAGTGCTGGTCCCTAAATCTCATGGAAGTACAGATCTGTAGTGCTGGTCCCCGAACCTAATGGAAACACAGATCAGTAGTGTTGGTCCCCAAACCTGATGGAAGCATAGATCAGTAGTGTTGGTCCTCAAACCTGATGGAAGTACAGATCAGTAGTGCTGGTCCCCAAACCTGATGGAAGCACAGATCAGTAGTGCTGGTCCCCAAACCTGATGGAAGCACAGATCAGTAGTGTTGGTCCCCAAACCTGATGGAAGCACAGATCAGTAGTGTTGGTCCCCAAACCTGATGGAAGTGCAGCTTAGTAGTGCTGGTCTATATACCTGATGAAAGTACAGATCAGTACTGCTGGTCCCCAAACCTGATGGAAGCACAGATCAATAGTGCTGGTCCACATACCTGATGAAAGTACAGATCAGTAGCACTGGTCCCCAAACCTAATGGAAACACAGATCAGTAGTACTAGTCCCCAAACCTGATGGAAACACACATCAGAATTGCTGGCCCCCTAACCTAATGGAAGCACAGATCAGTAGTGCTGGTCCCCAAACCTGATGGAAGCACAGATCAGTAGTGCTGGTCCGTATACTTGATGGAAGCACAGATCAGTAGTGCGGGTGGAAGCATAGATCAATAATGCTGGTCCCTAAACTGATGGAAGCACAGATCAGTAGTGCTGGTCTATATCCCTGATGAAAGTGCAGATCAGTAGTACTGGTACCCAAACCTGATGGAAACACAGATCAGTAGTGTGTAAACCTGATGGAAACACAGATCAGTAGTCCTGGTCCCTAAACTGATGGAAGCACAAATCAGCAGTGCTGGTCCCTCAACCTGATGGAAGTACAGATCAGCAGGGTAATTGATCGAGGGGTACCCCACAGCAGCATCCCCTTACAACAGCTCCCTGCAGCCATTCAAGTGTCCCATTACTTGGCTATTTCTACACAATTACCATAAACACTGTTCAAACCTGTCAGTGTGAATTCTATTTTCTTCTTCACTTCTACAATGATTACAGGTATTTGGATTTAATTTTAAACTTTTATTAGAAATTTTATAGCACAGACACTAATAGCCATTTACTAAACAAACAATAACAGTCTCACAATAAAAAATGACTTAGCATGAATAGTAAACTTCTCTGCCCTGGAAACTCACATTAATTGAAATGACATTGAAACCTACATTCAAAGAAAATGCACCTGGCCAGTGGTGGATTAAGTTTTCCTTTGGGCTGTTTTCAAACTATAGGCTCCTTGCACACATTTTTAGGACAATATATACATGCATGTGTTCTTTGATTCACCTTCCTGATTGTGTTAAATTGCATTCAGTTGTAATCCTTATATAACACATCACCACTTGTTAGAATATGTTTTAAATTGGTAGTTTTGAACATTTTTCCAGTAAGCAGTGAAACAAAATGTATGAACCAATAATGACAAACTACTCATTGCAGAACATTTCAACCGTAAAAGGCCACTCAAACTTCTGTTATTACAGTTCACCAGTATCAGTCAATATGCACAATGTCTGCAGAAGTAAAAGCCATCTGAATAATTCCACATTAAAGAGATCTGTAACTAATGAAGAGGTTGCTATTGACAAACAACTTTACATTTCAGTGTTTACTCAGCAAATTCAGTGCCTGCTGCCCTTGAAGAACTAATTGCCTACGTTACATTAAATAAAAGTCAGTAAATATTGATAATATTGCAATAGGGAATGGTTGGTAAACCAACAAGTTCATAGTTATTAGTCACCTCATCCAAAGGAGGATACACTCAAGAGTGGAGCACCTCTATCCCCCCTTAAAGTGCCCTGCAGTATCAGTAATCCATCCACATGGTGTGAAGGATTACTGAGAAAGATAGATGTGATAAAAGCAATGTACAATATTATAACAGATAAGGAGCTATCATGCATTATTGCAAATAATAGACTAAAAATATCAGCACGAGTCTTTCACTATCCATGAATCCATTACAACATATTTTTTCATTATTTCATCTATGAATTTGGCACAAGCATATGTGGATGACCTCCTGCCGTCCACGATGGGTCTAAGCGGGGGATCATTGATGTTCTTGCTTATTTTGGGTACCCCGAAAATACAGGGTGCCCTAGGTGACTCAACTATAAGATAATTGAATGTGTGTATATCTATTCTCGCTTCTATAAAAAGCTCATTTAAAAAGCTTTTAATAAATTGATTAGATTTATTATATTCGTTAATAGATGCTACTTCATATGTATCTGATGTCAAAATATCTTTAATTTTCTTTGCATAATCTGGTGTGTCCATCATTACAAGTCTCCCTCCCTTGTCCGGGTTCATAACCCTTACATCTGCCATCAACAACACCTGTAGAATATCCTTCTCATCCTTAGTTAGATTCTAACTACTTTCTGACCTCTTCTCGCTTAATTTTCTAAGATCTAACTCACATATTTTTTCAAAAGTATTCAATGTATTATGTAGTGGTGGGTTGAAGCAGCTTGTTACTCTTAATTTGTTACCAGTGAAATCTTGACCTCCTAATAGTTGTTTTAGATTCAACTTTCTCACAAAAAATTTTAAATCACAAATAGTTTGTGCCAAATTCATACGACTAGTTGGAACAAAGGTTAACACTTTTGAAAGGATGTCCACCAAAGACTCTGCTACTTGAAAGGATGAAATGTTGTAAACCTTAAAATCTCCTTGTTTGTTTTTTATTATACACGGCAGAGTTAGTTGTGAGTCATTAGATGTTATCTCCAGCGGTTGTTGTTTTTCTTCCTGTTCCATGTTTTCTTTTGGTTGCATTTCTGAAAACCCTGCTGACTATTGATTGTTGTGGTCTCTTAATCGACTCTTATTTGATTGTTATTATTAATATCATTACGCTCTCTGATTCTTTCACTTCTCCTGATGTCATCACTTTCAACCCTTTCATTGTCTAAAGTGTCTGCAGAAAAAATTTGTTGCATCATAGCACAACTACCTGATTTGCTGCATTACCTTGATCTTTATTAACATTAAAGTTGTTCATCTGCCGTTTTGACCATATTTGAGAAACTGGAGGTGGGGGATATGCTGAACCCATGCTATATTGTTGTTGGTCTCTTTGAAGTTTTTTGATTTTGGTTTGCCTTATTTTGCCCAGATGTTGTTCTATGCTTTGAAAACATCACAGATATTCAAATTTATATCTGGAAAAATCAGTATGTTGTCTGATCTGGTCATCTAAAGATTTTATATGTTGTTCCAGATCTTTGATAATCATACTGTAATGTTTGATAAATGTTTGTAATAACTGCAAACCTTGTTGGTTAAAAAGTTTGATGAGATCATTGTGAAATGCCGAACCTGGTATTAAACCCGTAGGGTATCGCCATGTTTTGGCACTATTTCTAATCTCAGGCATTCCTGAAAGCATTCAATTTCCAATCACAACTTTTTATATTTTAACATATTAAAATCTAGTGTGTTCAACAATTCTGAAATAGCTTGGTCCGCTAAATTATCTTTAGATGCTATATTAGTAACATCATTTATTGCACATAGTCCTATTGGGGACATCAGCCAGTCTTTTAAATTTGGTACTTGTGTTTGTTCAGTACCATGTAGTTGCCCTGGATGTCGTTGCAAATGTTCATCAGCCTGAGTCATGATCTGATTAGTTATATTAATTACACCACTAAGGCTGTTGGCATTATTAAATTTCACATTTCACAAAGAGCATAATTTTTTGACAATAGACGTAAAAGACTTGTATACCAGTATCCCACATCAGCAAGGCATAGAATGGGCAACAGCTAGAATGAAACAGAATGGGGCCCCAGATGATGAAGTCACATTAGTGCAAGAGATATTAGATGTGATATCAACAGCTAGAATGAAACAGAATGGGGCCCCAGATGATGAAGTCACATTAGTGCAAGAGATATTAGATGTGATTTTGTCATATAATTTTTTATTGTTTGACAATCAATTTTATATCCAAAAGAAAGGAGTTGCAATGGGATCCCCGTGTGGATCGAGCTATGCCAACTTAGTGATGTCATATTGGGAAAGCACACATGTGTTTGGTAATTTGAAACACAATCAAATTTTATGCGAGGTTTATTGACAATATATTATTGATTATTGAAGGTGATGATTTGGTAGCAATTGATATAGTTGACATGCTCAACAATTCTACTGATTTCCTGCATTTGACACACAATTTTAGCACTACCTCAATTCCATTTTTGGACATTAATTTATGTAAAAATGTCCAACAGGGGGTATATGAAGCAAACATTTTTTGAAAGCCCACTTATTCTAATAAAATTTTCCACTTTTCTAGTGCACACGCAATGCATCAAAAAAAGTCTATCATCAAAGGTCAGTTAAGTCAGAGCTGCACATATGATAACTACAGACATTAATTTTGAAGAAGAATGTATGAACTTAAAACAAATGTTTCTGAATAGGGATTATCCGACTTCTATTATAGAAGAATTAATAGAAGTTGTTACATCTAAGAGAAGTAATGGATATTTTAAACCTATTTTGAAGCAGAACAAGAGAGGACAGTACAGCCCCCCTATGTCATGGAGTAATGTAGAAACACAAGGTCTAATACATCAACAACAAATAGATACAGAATTTCATTTAGCATGTGTTTTAAAGTTTTCGTTGGATTATCGACATATAATAGAAATGTTGATAAAAAAATTGGGCTTTACTAAAAGATGATAACATTCTCATGTCCAAACTGGATACTACACCCATGATAGTTTGGAAAAGAGGTCTAAGTTTTAAAGAATTATTACATCAAAAACAACCGACACATGCAAGGACATCTAATAAGGGGATGATGCAATGTGGCAATTGTTCTTACTGCCACTATATGTCATTAGGTATTAATATTAATATCAATGGCTTTAAGTTAAGCACAAAAGGAAAATTTAACTGCAACTCAAAGGGAGTTGTATATGTGGCAGTTTGCCAAGGCTGTCCATCTGTTTACATAGGCAAGACGGAACGCAGGTTGAGGGATAGAGTCTATGAACACTTGAGAAGTATCAACCTGCAAAAAGAAGAAAACGCCTTAGCCAGACATGTTCTCTCCTATCCCCATCATAAGTTCCAGGTCAAAATAATTGACCAAATCACACAAGATGCTAGGGGAGGCCCTTTTGGCCTCTTACTAGAAAAGAAAGAGTTACTATGGCAAATTAAACTTAATGCCTATTCTGACCCAGGTTTAAATGAAAAATGCTCCCTAATGTGTTTACTAAAACTTAGAAGTTTGGACAGATAAGGTCCATTTTGTAAACATTGTTAGGGGCTTTTCAGATTATTTGCATATATAATTTTCAACATACAATCTTAAACAATAATTTTTATATACAATCTTAAACACTAATTTGTAGTGTAGCATGTATCTCACTTGTTTAGCACAATTGTTGACATAAAGTTGGTATTTTATGTGGAAGTTTAATAGTTTTAATATTTTTAATATAGTCGATATTTTTCTAAAAATGTTTAGAATTTTTTAATATGTTTAATATTGTTGCATATTGTTAATACAATTTAGGGCATTAGTAGTAAGTATTAACATGAGAATTTTCTTGTATGTTTGTTATATTAGTTTGGTGTATTTAGATGTTTTTAAATTAATTTTACATACATATATATGTCTTTTTAAAACACCAAACGTTAGGTAGTCACTATTTGATATTTTTCTTGATCTTAAGTCAGCTTAGATTGTTGTTTTCATATGTAGTCTAATTTAATTTAAACTCTATTTAGACAAGTGTATATATATATATATATATATATATGTATCAATATGAGTTTTAAAATATGAAGTGTATTAATATGACCTGTGTAGGATGTATGTATATATATATGTATATATATATATATATATATATATATATATATATATATATATATATATTTTTTTTTTTAGTTCCCCACAATTTGCACATGTCAATATCAGTATTAGATTGTGCATACAGCCCTGTGTTTCTAATGCTTAGTCGAACACTCTGCTTGTGCTGTGCAGGTGAGGTCATAACAAGGCTGAAATATGCATATCCACAGCTAGTGGGGTTTGGCTTTATTGGTCTGAATTTTCCAGTAAAATGATGAAACAAGTCATGGGCATTCAGAATCACCAATTTGCTTAAACACCTGATGTTCATAAGGATCATTTGCATATATCCCATGTGCCTCTGATACAGGAAGTTTGGGAGGTCACTCTGTGGAAGTTCTAGCTTTGCTGGAGTTTTCATTTTGTTTTTACTGATAGTTTTTTCAGTGACTTTCTCACTCATTGTTTTAGATACAAGAGTCCTAGAAACAAGTCAGAGAAGAAGGACAGAAATGGTTAAAATCAGGTCATAGAAGAATCCCAAAGAATAGTCCCATAGTAATGCTTCCAAAACCTGTTGGGTCTATAAAACTTTATAATAACATCAAAAAATTAAATAGCAAATTAACATTTGATTAATATTTCATGCACTGAGCCATATGTTACATGAGCTGAAAGCTCACCAACACTAAGAATGCTATCCACTACTCTCTAATACTACATGCAAGAAAAGACAGTTTATCATTGTTACAGACTCTGCCCCATTTCAGTGGTTTTAAAAACAGAAGGGCAGCAACTCTAAGCTGTCTCATTGGGAGTCTGCCATTCAGCCTTACAACTTTTAAATTAAACATCAGATGGTCCACAGCCAATTTAATGCAGGCAGACTGCTTCAGGCATATAGCTCTTCTGCTGATGCACTAACCAATGGCTGTACAGTGGAGAGATCATGTGATGTACTGGCGGCTGCAAGCTTAGGAAGCACTGTGACTGGCTGAGACAGGCAGGAAAATGTGAGTAAGCTATGAGGACAGTAGGAATCAGCTCCAGGAAGAGGTGATTAGGCCCATCAGCGTTAGCGTTGTCACCTCACAGCAAGAGGTTCTCCCGTTTGATTCTCAACTGGAGTGCTTCCTGTGTGGAGTCTGCATGTCCTCCCCGTGGTCAAGTGGCATTTGAAAGACATGTGTGAATTGGCATGCCTTCATTGAAGGTTGGGCATTGGGCTGGCACCTCGGCACCATAAAAATCAACTGCCAATCATTCGCGGACCGGAGTTCTGCTATGGCGACCCCTAACCGGGAAAAGCCAAAAGAAAAACAACAACAACCTTGCAAAGAGTTAGATTCCAAATCTGGGACATGTGAGATGGGGAGGATCTGCAGAGAAACTTCCCCATTTGTGGGAAGCTGTAAGTGTGAGGAAAACTGTCCCTGAAACTTGAAGAAGAAATAGGAGTGCTGCTTTTTTTTTACATATTGATGGATTACCCTGCCTAGTCGGTAGAAAAAAGAGCCATGGAAGAAAAAGACTGACCTATGCAACTAATGGGTATTTATAAGTCAGTGCTGAGGGAAAAAAAATAATTTTCTATTTTGGGATATTGCACTTATGGAACTGACTCTGCAAATCTCAACAGTGTATGAAGGACTGCATTTTGTTTTCTGCTCATTCCTTCTAAATTCTTGTGAACAAGCTTCCAATTTGAAGTTATGAAGCTAGTTATGAAATACTTGTTTTATTCCTGAAAGCACTATGAATACAATGTATTTCAATGAGAATACCTAAAAATATTCTGTAAAATAACAATGATAGAAAATTGCATTCAAAATGCACTAAAACATAAAAATTAGTGTTTTTGCAGGGGGGCAAACACTCCCTGCACCCCGTGTACCCCATCCCCTTCAACTTTATATACACCAACTCAGAGATTGCATAAAAGTGAATAAAAGGAAAAAAACTTCCTTAACTTCACTGCTCTACAGTCTCACACTACACTTCCTCCCTCCCTTTGTGTTTAGTCTGCTTATGTTCTGTAGTAGTAGTTGTTGTTGTGTAGGGTAGCCTGCTCACCCACTTGTGCAGATGATGTTGAGAGCGTCCTGCCCTCTGGAGGGGTGTCTCACTTGAGTTGATTATGTCTGATGCACATAGAAAGCAGACAATGCATGGTTAAGCAAAATATCTTCTTTATACTATACAACTGCACATTGTTATTGTTTCTTAACTTCTGCTTATGTCCTGTGGTGGTACTTGTTTAGGATAGCTTGCTCACCCACCTGTGCAGATGATGCTGAGATTACACTGTCCTCTGTAGGGGCATTTGATAATGGTTAAGTATGTCTGATGCACAGAGTGGTCAGGAAATGCACAAATGAGCACAAACTGTTTTATTTGAATGCATCATTGTTAGTGTCTGTATTTGCTGCATATATGAGTTAATGTTATGATATTCCTGTGTAATATCATCATGTTTACTTTCTGATTACTCTTTTCATGTGTTGTAGTATTTGTTCATGACAGGTGATCACACACCTTTGACTGTGCTAAAGTTTCCTACCTTTGGGTTGCCTATGCCTAATACTTACAGTGTCCAGTCTTTTCATGGGTAAGCAAAATGTGGTTTCTTTGTATGCATCAATATTACTGTCAGTATCTGCTGAACTCTTATTTTATTTATGTGGGGAGTGCATGTGCAATCTAATGCCTCTTCACTAGTACCATGGTACATTGCGCCCACATCTGTCTTCCATGGTCATTCCTTGATGATGGCTCATCTGTGTCAGCTGCCAAGTATAATATTATGTGGATGGGACCCTCACAGTCAGTATTTTTGCAGAAGTGGCAGCGTCATATTGCAGGGCATCACCAGATGTATCCAGACAGTGAAACCATGACTTGAGCAGCCCAACCACATGTTCTGTGATGTTTTGAGTCTATGCATGTACAGTGTTGTATCTTTGCTGAGGTGGGTGGTGTGGGTTTCTTGTAGAAGTCATAAGCCAAGGTTCTAGTACATATCCAACATCCCCCACTAGATTTCCTTGTGGGAAGTCCCCCACTTTGAACTTCTAGTATAGGTTACAGGTGTGCCATATGTGGAAGTCATGGAACCTGCCTGAGTTTCCTGCACACACATTGTAGATTATATCTTGTAAATTACATTCCACCTGGCAGTTGATGGAGTGATGACCCTTGTGGTTCACATATTTCCTTCCAAATTCACTGGTTGGAATTTTTATTTCAATATGGATACTGCCTATGGTCCCTAGTACCTCAAGAAAATGGCCTATGGTATAGAAAATTTGCAAGGAGCTGGCTGTCTACAGTAGATTACATGGAAACCAGATATGCTCCTACACATGTTGAAGCATTGCAATGAGGAAATGGTACAGTATTCTTGAGCTGCACACTTTTGAAACCTCCAATGTGTCTCCTGTAGGTCACTGAAATGTCCCTGTAGCTAATACATGTAAAGCTAGACATGCCTTAGTATCCACTGGAATGGGTTCTCCATGATTTCCATAAGGCTTCAGATGGCGCTGGCAGATGTTTACTATTTCCTGTATGGTATCCCGGTCCACCCTGTAGCAATCCACTAACTATTCCATGTAGTCCATGGTAGGTCAAATGTAGTCTAAAAAACATGCACTTTTGTGTATGATGTCTGGCAGTAGCAGCAGCATCTTCTATGAGAGCCTCTTACAGATGGAAGGGTATAATGGCTGCAGCATCCCCTACTATTTTTTAAAGTTTTCCTGTGGCTGTATTCCAGCATATGTTGGAATTCAGAGATAAATTGATCATGTTGCGTTGGCGAGGTTTTATATGTTTCTGAATGCTCCACTATGTTTTCTTTTTTTTTGCTTCATTAGAATATGTGATGGCTCATTATGCAATCATTAGCATATTCTGTTGCTAACCTTTGTTTAGCAGCTAGCCATGAAGAGTAGTATTGTTTCCTGAATCACATACTCCATGATTATCATTGTTTGTCATGCACACAAGCTTAGCACGATGAGCAAGCATTCATGAACTCCGGCATAAATTTTTTTTATGAATTTTTTCTGATAAATTAATACATTTAGGAATATTATCTTTGTGTACTGGGGATTAAGAAAATGTTTATTGTAATACAATTCCTGACATGATAAATGTCTAATGATTTACCATTATTTAAACTGCCAAGGATACACAGTAACATACAACTCCACTAAGTAACTGGCTATCATTCAAGGATCCGATTTTTTGTTTTATGTGTTTGGTTTGAAACATTTTAATATATTTGTAAAACATGAATTCTAACTATATTTTTAATACAATAATATCTATTTAATTATGTGTTAATGTCTCATTGTAAATTATGAATTTATAATTTAGTTGAGTATATATTGTTATATGAGTTTTAGTTATATATTTGGGAATTTAAGTATTTTTTTAGTGAATTTTGCACTGCTTCCTGTTTTTTGGATCAATTTCCTGTAATTAAGACTATTTAAGAATGTAATTAATTTGAAGTTCATTTTGAATCTGATGAAGGCCAGTTAAGCTGGAAGAAAGCGCTTATTCATTTTTAGTAAAGCTGTTTGGAGTCTTTATGGTCTCGTATCCTTGCTTGATGGCCAATTATTTAAACTGCCCCCGGGATTCATGAAGCTCGGCGCAAGGCCGGCATTAGGCTTGCAACGACCGTGCGGCATGTAGATGGCGCAGCAGCGCCAAATGCATATTAATGAAGGAGCACTGCCGCCACAGCCACGTGCATAGGAAACGAGCGCGAGTGCATAGGGCGTGTCAAAGTGCCGCACGGAGGTGTGGAAATGTCAGCTGTCGACGTGCAACCTAAAATGCTTGAATATAACAATTTGCCTGCAATAGTAATCACACCTGTCAGTGTCCGTGGATACTGAAACATATGCAAAGCATGCAAGACAGTTCTTGCGAACACAAAATTAAGAAGCAAACATAAATGCACGGTAGGGAATATCGAGTCTCCATCCCTCGAACAAATGACATTGAAAACCGTGTGCCCGTATTCTAATGCAGTGTAGATAGTTATACCAAGTGGAAGTGAAACGCATCATGTTAGCGCGCCGTCAATAGCTACGTCTAGCCCAGTGGTCAGGGTTACCAGCTGTCCCACATTGTGAGGGATAGTACACAGCTGGGCAGATGTGTGCATACCAAAACCATGATAAATGTAAATATCGAGCGACCGTATGACAGAATTATATCCCACATTGCATGTAATAGTCACATACAATAGGTATGTCCGTATGTAACATACCACATGTGAAAAGAAATAGAATAAGCAAGAAAATGAAACAGAAGGGGCATATAAAATGCTACAACAATAAGCTAACATGTAGGCAGAAAGGAAACGTATTATCCGTAGTGCTGACCGTGGGTATGTGTTGTCCTGTAAAATCAGATTTGTGTCGGGAATATATCTCATCCTGGACATATGAAAAGGTGGCACCCTACCAATGGTCAGAGCAGTTGGCCAAAATCCGCCCATATGCGGTCCAAGCCGTATTTGTCAGGATGTGTCACAGTTGAACGTGTATTACCCGGGTGTACCAACCATGTCATGAAAGTATGGGCATGTACCTATGTGCGTGATGTACAGCATGTGGAAGGTGAAACATGCCATGGTAGTCCACACAACAATACAGGTACCCGATATATGCAGTGTATGCAATGTGTTCCCTTGACCGTGTCATGGGCCATCAACCAATTCTAAAAGTGTATTCATTCTGGTTTAAGCACTTGGGCTTGAGGCCAGTTATTTTACATTAAGAGGGTTCGTGTTCTGCACTCTTGTGGGAGGAGAGGCTGGACTCTGTCCTTCTGAGCTGGGAATTTCTGGTTAAAGCTTATAGTGCCTGCATATTTGAACTGCTTCTTACTGAAATTGGTACACCTTGTTTGCTGTAGCATAGACTAGATCCAGGCCTGCTGAATATAGCTTTGTTTGTATAACTTGAGCACTAATCCAGGCATTCTTTAAAGTATTCAGTTGTATTTATTACTGCTGGTAGTAACTTGATTAAAGTGTAGCTATCATTTCTAAGTCTTTTGGATTACGCACTTGGGCTTCAGACCAGTTGTCTTACATTAGGAAGGTTTGTGGCCTGCACTGTGGTGGCAGGACAGGTAGCTTACATCCTTCTAAGTTGGGAACTGCTGATTGAGAGCTCAGTGTCTGTTATTCTAAAAGTGTATTAGTTCTGGTTTAAGCACTTGGGCTTCAGACCAGTTATTTTACGTTAAGAAGGATTGCGGTCTGCACTCTTGTGGGAAGAGAGGCTGGACTCTGCCCTTCTGAGCAGGGAATTTCTGGTTAGAGGCTTATAGTGCCTGCATATTCTAACTGTTTCTTACTGAAATTGGTACACCTTGTTTGTTGTAGCATAGACTAGATCCAGGCCTGCTGAATCTAGCTTTATTTGTATGCTTGTTGTGTGTTTATTTCCCTGAAATGCTAATTCCACCTAAAACGCGGCCTTTTAGCACTTCTGTGGATCCCTAGTGATATCTGCATTGCTTACTGCACTTATTTCCTTATTTCACTTGAAAGAAAGTTACTGTTTGTCGTTTTTGCATTTAAGTTACCTGTAACACATTGCACTTGCTCACTAAAGCAATTATATAAGTCAGCTCTAAAAAATTAAAAGCACTACACCCTCACAAACTCCCCTTGAGTACCTTGTTCCCCATTGGCCCTTTTTTTCAATTATAAAGGAATTCCCAATACTATTCTAGCATGTCCAAATGTCAGTTGTCAATCTCCTCTCCGGTCCAGCTGGTGAATCTGGGAATCTTGAGGCAATGTTACAACTGCCTCATGTACACAGACAACCCTCTCCTCCTCCCAACAAATTCTAACACATGTGAGAGATGCAACCATATAGCCAAACTGGAGGCTAAGCTCTCTCAACTCAGTACTGGCGTAACCAGTCAGGAGGAGAAGGAAACCACACTCACTACAATTCCAGTCTCACATAGACCTACCACGACAACAAACCAAACACATAAACACACAAAAACATACTGGAGGCTCTAAATAAAAATCTGCCTAAGCAGTAGAGACCTCCAAAGCAGACACCCAAGCAACCGCTACCCCAAAACAAAACACGTGCAACACATAGCTCACAAAGCCAGTGTGCTGAACAGTCACAGCCCTTAAGGCTAAACAACACACCTGATACACTTGTAATAGGTGACTCTATCGTCAGGCACACTGACATCCCGCTCACCAGGCTGAACAAGGAGAAGGTCACGGTGAGCTGCCTGTCGGGTGCTAGGATCCGCCACATAACACAAGCACTCAGGTCACTCCAAGGCAAGTACAAATATGACTCAGTCATTGTCCATGCTGGTGTGAATGACCTGAGACGTACCTCCCTGGACTACATGAAAAGAGACATAGAGGAGCTCTCTGAGCATGTAGCCCAGGCCGGTATGACCCTGACCTTGAGTAGCATCTTACCCTCACCAAGAATGATGCCACAATATGAAGACAAGATGATCACTTTCAACAATTTTAAGTAGAGTTGCTGCTACTGAGATTTGTCTGCATACATCAACTGGACATAAGCTGATTTAAGTATATTTCCTTCATTTTATTGTGGTTGTTATAACTTGGGGACTGATTTCTCAGATCTAGCTCTGTTGAAACTGTCTTGTGTGTGTGTCTGAAGCTCTGCACTAGTTGTTAAACTGCTCTGAAATTCCTTTAAGTGTTAATTAGCTTGGGGGGTTTTCTGATAACTTTAAAACCTGTGTTGGTTACATCTCTGGTAATCATTTTAAGTAGAGTTGCTGCTACTGAGATTTGTCTGCATACATCAACTGGACATAAGCTGATTTAAGTATATTTCCTTCATTTTATTGTGGTTGTTATAACTTGGGGACTGATTTCTCAGATCTAGCTCTGTTGAAACTGTCTTGTGTGTGTGTCTGAAGCTCTGCACTAGTTGTTAAACTGCTCTGAAATTCCTTTAAGTGTTAATTAGCTTGGGGGTTTTCTGATAACTTTAAAACCTGTGTTGGTTACATCTCTGGTAATCATTTTAAGTAGAGTTGCTGCTACTGAGATTTGTCTGCATACATCAACTGGACATAAGCTGATTTAAGTATATTTCCTTCATTTTATTGTGGTTGTTATAACTTGGGGACTGATTTCTCAGATCTAGCTCTGTTGAAACTGTCTTGTGTGTGTGTCTGAAGCTCTGCACTAGTTGTTAAACTGCTCTGAAATTCCTTTAAGTGTTAATTAGCTTGGGGGTTTTCTGATAACTTTAAAACCTGTGTTGGTTACATCTCTGGTAATCATTTTAAGTAGAGTTGCTGCTACTGAGATTTGTCTGCATACATCAACTGGACATAAGCTGATTTAAGTATATTTCCTTCATTTTATTGTGGTTGTTATAACTTGGGGACTGATTTCTCAGATCTAGCTCTGTTGAAACTGTCTTGTGTGTGTTTTGTCTGCATACATCAACTGGACATAAGCTGATTTAAGTATATTTCCTTCATTTTATTGTGGTTGTTATAACTTGGGGACTGATTTCTCAGATCTAGCTCTGTTGAAACTGTCTTCCTCACCCCAACTCCCTGTTCTTGGATGTAGTTTAAATTTGGTGGCTTTTGCAGTGCCCGCCCCACTGTAGATTTGATCTAGGACACTCCCCCAGTCCCTTCTCTTTACCGCATTCTCTCTAATAAACCCTTTCTGCACTTGCTTTTAGTCCTTTTTAATTTAATTACATTTTTTCATACTGTGTGTGGACTAATATTGCTACATACTCAAGTGTGCCAGCTTGCACTGCATGTGAATTGTTTTTATAGCATTTACTGTCTGTTTTTTTCCTTGTCGCTGTAAAAAAAAAAAAAAAAAAAAATTCTCTTGTTTTCCTGCCTTACTGAACTAGAGTAGTCCAGTTTCAGAGTTGCTGATCCCTGGGCTTTGTTTTTAGTTCCTGTTACTGATCCATTGCCTTATTAGGAAGGAGGGAAGTTTCTTTGCTTACCAGTGGGAGTGGGAAGCACTGAGCGGCCTTTTGTCCGATTTGGTGAAGTTTCAGCCAGAAAATAGTAGTCCATTGGTCGTTTTGGGCCAGTTCTAGCTCCTTTCAGCCCCTGCTATAAAACACGCTAAACACGCGTGCTTTTCCAGCTTGTACCAACTCAGCACAGATCCTCGTGGTGGCCTGCAGAGTGATCCAAGCAGCAGAGAGCTAAAGAGTGACTTTCTACCAGATATAAGTATTTTTGTGGCTTTCCACTGTTATTAAGCTAGCGACTGCATTTACGCCTGTTTTACTGCTACTTTAAGTGATTTCTGCATTTTACACTGTTTATTGCACTTTAAGTTACTAATTGTTGCAAATTGTTTCTGTAGGCTACACACTAAAGTCGTAGCCGATTTACAGCATTTATAGCATTTACTGTCTGTTTTTTTCCTTGTCTCTGTAATAAAACAAAAAATCTCTTGTTTTCCGCCTTACTGAACTAGAGTAGTCCAGTTTCAGAGTTGCTGATCCCTGGGCTTTGTTTTTAGTTCCTGTTACTGATCCATTGCCTTATTAGGGAGGAGGGAAGTTTCTTTGCTTACCAGTGGGAGTGGGAAGCACTGAGCAGCCTTTCTGTCCGATTTGGTGAAGCTTCAGCCGGAAACTAGTAGTCCATTGGTCGTTTTGGGCCAATTCTTAGCTCCTTTCAGCCCCTGCTATAAAACACGCTAAACACGCGTTTTTCCAGCTTGTACCAACTCAGCACAGATCCTCGTGGTGGCCTGCAGAGTGATCCAAGCAGCAGAGAGCTAAAAGAGTGACTTTCTACCAGATATAAGTATTTTTGTGGCTTTCCCACTGTTATTAAGCTAGCGACTGCATTTCGCCTGTTTTACTGCTACTTTAAGTGATTTCTGCATTTTACACTGTTTATTGCACTTTAAGTTACTAATTGTTGCAAATTGTTTCTGTAGGCTACACACTAAAGTGCTAGCCGATTTACAGCATTTATAGCATTTACTGTCTGTTTTTTCCTTGTCTCTGTAATAAAACAAAAAATCTCTTGTTTTCCGCCTTACTGAACTAGAGTAGTCCAGTTTCAGAGTTGCTGATCCCTGGGCTTTGTTTTTAGTTCCTGTTACTGATCCATTGCCTTATTAGGGAGGAGGAAGTTTCTTTGCTTACCAGTGGGAGTGGGAAGCACTGAGCAGCCTTTCTGTCCGATTTGGTGAAGTTTCAGCCAGAAACTAGTAGTCCATTGGTCGTTTTGGGCCAATTCCTAGCTCCTTTCAGCCCCTGCTATAAAACACGCTAAACACGCGTTTTTCCAGCTTGTACCAACTCAGCACAGATCCTCGTGGTGGCCTGCAGAGTGATCCAAGCAGCAGAGAGCTAAAAGAGTGACTTTCTACCAGATATAAGTATTTTTGTGGCTTTCCCACTGTTATTTAAGCTAGCGACTGCATTTCGCCTGTTTTACTGCTACTTTAAGTGATTTCTGCATTTTACACTGTTTATTGCACTTTAAGTTACTAATTGTTGCAAATTGTTTCTGTAGGCTACACACTAAAGTCGCTAGCCGATTTACAGCATTTATAGCATTTACTGTCTGTTTTTTCCTTGTCTCTGTAATAAAACAAAAAAAAATCTCTTGTTTTCCTGCCTTACTGAACTAGAGTAGTCCAGTTTCAGAGTTGCTGATCCCTGGGCTTTGTTTTTAGTTCCTGTTACTGATTCATTGCCTTATTAGGGAGGAGGAAGTTTCTTTGCTTACCAGTGGGAGTGGGAAGCACTGAGCAGCCTTTCTGTCCGATTTGGTGAAGTTTCAGCCAGAAACTAGTAGTCCATTGGTTGTTTTGGGCCAATTCCTAGCTCCTTTCAGCCCCTGCTATAAAACACGCTAAACACGTTTTCCAGCTTGTACCAACTCAGCACAGATCCTCGTGGTGGCCTGCAGAGTGATCCAAGCAGCAGAGAGCTAAAAGAGTGACTTTCTACCAGATATAAGTATTTTTGTGTCTTTCCCACTGTTATTTAAGCTAGCAACTGCATTTCGCCTGTTTTATTGCTACTTTAAGTGATTTCTGCATTTTACACTGTTTATTGCACTTTAAGTTACTAATTGTTGCAAATTGTTTCTGTAGGCTACACACTAAAGTGCTAGCCGATTTACAGCAATTACTGTCTGTTTTTCCTTGTCTCTGTAATAAAACAAAAAATCTCTTGTTTTCCGCCTTACTGAACTAGAGTAGTCCAGTTTCAGAGTTGCTGATCCCTGGGCTTTGTTTTTAGTTCCTGTTACTGATCCATTGCCTTATTAGGAAGGAGGAAGTTTCTTTGCTTACCAGTGGGAGTGGGAAGCACTGAGCGCCTTTTGTCTGATTTGGTGAAGTTTCAGCCAGAAACTAGTAGTCCATTGGTCGTTTTGGGCCAATTCCTAGCTCCCTTCAGCCCCTGCTATAAAACACGCTAAGCGTATGTAAGCGATTTAGCGGAGTTACCACTGTTGCACACAAGAGCAGCGGTTAAACAAGGTTAAACTATTTGGGCCATCTAAATTCCACTCTTCCAATTTTCCCTTAAAACTACCTTCCTCGAGCTGTACTGCTGATCTAACCAGCATATCCTATAACTGAAAAGTTCATCTCTACTTGATTCCCAAGTAGACTATTCTCTATCTGTAAAGCCTAGCACTTACTCCTACAGTACTTGCACCTTGATAAAACACTCTTATTATAGATAGTACCCCACCAGCCTAAAACCCACTTCCCCCGGAGTCCTTTGAAAGTCTCTTTATCTACTACTTCTAGTATGTCGAGGGATCAGTTGCTAGTGTCCTCTCCAGCTCAACTGGTGAACCTGGGAATATTGAGGCAATGTTACAACTGCCTCATGTACACAGACAATCCTCTCCTTCTCCCACAAAACACAAATACATGCGAGAGATGCAACTATACGGCCAAACTGGAGGCTGAGCTCTCTCAACATAGGACTGGCAAGACCAGACAGGAGGAGAAGGTAACCACACACAATACATACCCAGTCACACATGGTACCATCACAACTTCAAATCATACACATACTCACACAAAGACATACTCGAGGCTCTGATCAAAATTTACCAAAACAGCAGAGGCCACCAAAGCAGACACCCAAACAACTACCACCTCACGACCCAACACATGCAACACATAGACCACACAGTCAGAGTATCAAACAGTCACAGCCCTTAAGGCCAAACAAAATGCCAGACACACTTGTCATTGGTGATTCCATAGTCAGACACACTGGCGTCCGCTCACCAGACTGAGTAAAGAGAAGGTCACAGTAAGCTGCCTGTCAGGCGCTAGAATCCGCCACATAACGCAAGCACTCAGGTCTCTCAACAGCAGGTACAAGTACGACTCAGTCATTGTCCACGCTGGTGTCAACGACCTGAGACGCACTCCTTGGACTACATGAAAAGGGACATCGAGGAGCTCTCTGATTATGTAGCCCAGGCAGGTATGACCCTGACCTTGAGCAGTATCCTACCTTCACCTAGAATGATGCCACAATACAGTGATAAGATGATCAGCTTTAATAATTGGCTTAAATTCTGGTGTCATTCAAAGGGATCCAATGTCTGTCTGCCTGGGATGACATGCTGGACAAGCCACGCTGCTTCGCAAGGGCGGCTTGCACCTGTCACCCTGGGCTTCCGGATATTGGCAAAGGCTCTTGCCACCCCATAGTGCCTTTTTAGGCAAGGCTCAAATTCTAAACCTACCACCCTAGAACACCAAAAGGAAAAAACTAAGGGTAATGCTGCTCAATGCCAGAAGTCTCAATCTCAAGATGCGCACTCGAGGCCCTTCTCAATATGGAGAACATCGATGTCTGTGCTGTGACAGAAACCTGGTTCAAGGCTCCTGAGAGCACCCCAGCACTAACAGGTTTCACCTCATATCATGCGTTCGGCCCCAAAATCCGGACAACACCAAGAAAGGAGGGTGTCCATATTCATAAAGGACACCCACACCTCAAGGTTGGTGGCAACGCATGATGCATCGGAGACCATCCAGGTGCAATTAACCATAGGCAAGACTGCTCTGCAATTTGTAGCATGTTACAGGCCACCCTCTCAAACTCAGGAACCTCACATGGCCTTCCTGAAAACATTGGAGGGATAAATGTATCTCCAAACACCATCATACTAGGTGACTTTAACTACCCTAATATAGACTGGGAACACTACTCAAGCCCGAACACTCTAACCCAAAGATTCCTGGAGTTCATAAACTCAAATGCCATGGAACAACTAGTCACCATCCCCACAAGAGGAGAAAACATACTTGATCTCATCATCACGAACATGGGATCAAAATGTTCAACACCGGACGTATACCCCTCACTGGTGAGATCAGATCATAAACTAATCTCGCTGGAGGTCCTCATCCCGCCCCCACCTGAAACAAAAAGACCACAGTGAAAAACTTCTCAAAAGCCGATTTCACACTTCTAAAACTAGTGTGGTCTCCTTTAAGGCCCCTGAGCCAGTGGTAAACATTACTCAAACCGCTGAATCACTTACAAATGCCTTCTACCAGCACCTACAGGACTGCATGGATCAGGCAATCCCAAACAAAACTAAGACTCTCTGTACCAAAGGCAAGCGTCCAGTCTGGTGGACCCCAGCCATAAACAAGCTCTACAACAAAAGGAGGAAGCTACTACAAGATAGAGCAAAATCCTTGAAAGGTAAGACACCTTTGATCATTATAAGTAAAAACTAAGAGCTCTCATAAAATCATCCAAGGCAAATTTTGAGAGAAAAATCGCCAAGGACTCTAAAGAGAATCATAAGGCCTTCTTTAGCTATGTTAGAAACCTAGGAGGAAACTCCCAGATATGCTCAGAATTAGTTCAAAATGATGTGAAAATTACTGAACCTACACACATTGCCAACATACTGGCTGACAGGTTCAGTGCAAACTTCTCCCCTCCCCAAAAGGAGAGATATCTATTCCAGAGGATTGTAGCCCCAAACATCTCCAACGCCCAGGTGAGAACTGCCCTCACTAAGGCAAAAACACAGCATCCATGGGACGGATGGTGTCCCCGGCTGTGTGCTTCATGAACTCAATGAGGAATTAAACCCACAGTTAGGACAGCTGTTTAATCTTAGCCTCACCTCAGGATACGTGCCAAGGAGTGGCGCAGCGACTGTGGTCCCACTTCATAAGGCGGTGCCTCCACAGACCCTGGAAATTACCGCCCATTAGCTTGACAAGCCTTATCTGCAAAGCCATGGAGAGGATCATAATGGAACTCATAAATAAAGACATAGGGAACTTGCAGACTTTGGATCCAACTCAGTTTGGCTTTGTCAAAGGCAGATCCTGCCTCTTAAACTTGGTTGACTTTTTCGAGACAGTCACCAAGGCCATTGATGAGGAAAGGCAGTCCATACAGCCTACCTCGACCTGGCAAAGGCCTTGACACAATACCCCACTCAGGTATCATCGAAAAACTCATCAGCTTGAATGTAAACCCATACATCACAAGATGGGTTGCAAACTGGCTAAGTGACAGAACCCACAGGGTCAGAGTTGCTGGAGCCATGTCAGACTCAAAGCCTGTCACAAGTGGTGTCCCACAGGGCTCAGTCCTGGGTCCACTCTTGTTCGGCATCTACTTTTCTGAAGTACAAGCAAACACAGGAGGGTTATGGCTGACAAAGTTTGCAGATGACTGCAAACTGGGCCATAGTCGAAAACACATCTGACACAGATATCCTCCAGAAGGGCCTCACAGAAATGGATAACTGGTGCCAGAGCCATGGCCTGAAGTTAAACGCCAAAAATGCATAGTCATACCCTTTGGGAAAAACAAGGCTACCCCTAGCTACCATATAGGTGGCAATCCACTGAGCACAGAAAAAGTCATCAGAGATCTGGGGACCCAGGTTGACAGTAGCCTTTCGTTTGACACTCATGTTGCTAAAGTAGTTAGGAAAACCTTCTATATCACCCACCTGATCATGAAGGGATTCACATCTAGATCAAGGGAGGTCATCGTCCCCTGTACTCATCACTTATTAGACCTATGATTGAGTACAATGCCCGTTCGAATGTATCTGACCAGACACCTGCTGCAGCTTGAAAGGCCCCAAAAGTTCCTCACCAAAAGGATAAAGGGTCTCAAAAATATGTCTTATGCTGCCCGACTGAAAGAACTCCAGCTCTATTCAGTCTCATACCGCTTGCTCAGAGGTGACCTGTGCCTGACATATAAGGCCATGTCAAACCCAGATTTGATGAATATGCTTCACCTCAAAAATCTAGATCCCTCAGAACCACAAGGGCGGAGACTTAAACCTTGACACGGTTATAAATAGAACGTGCTGGAGGGACAGATTCATCACCCAGAGACTCCCTATGCTGTGGAACAAAATCCCGGTACATGTGAGGCAGAGCACCTCTCTGGTCTTGTTCAAGAGGAATCTTGACCAATGGATGGGAGATTGCAGATATACCCCAGGGATTACTTCAGCGTCACTGCTTGACAGAGGCACAGCAAAATGATAGGCATAGTTTTTATTCAAACTAAAGGGGTGGCGAAAGCCACATAACTATGGGCTAGGCTTATAAATGCCCTTGGGCAGATAGCCTAGTATGAACCTATGAACCTATGAACCTATAAGTGTTGGTGTCATTCAAAGGGGATCCAATGCCTGTCAGCCTGGGATGACATGCTCGACAAGCCACGATGCTTCGCTAGGGACGGCTTGCACCTGTCACCCCTGGGCTTTCGGATATTGGCAAAGGCTCTCGCTACCCCCATAGTGCCTTTTTTAGGCAAGGCTCAAAAGACAAACCCACCTCCATAGGTATCACAAGGGATAAGAAACTAAGAGTAATGCTACTCAACGCCAGAAGTCTAAACCTCAAGATGCACGACTTTTCGAAACCCTCCTTAGCATGGAGAACATCGATATCTGTGCAGTAACAGAAACCTGGTTCAAGGCTCCCGAGAGCACCCCAGCACTACCAGGTTATACCTCATACCATGCTTTTCGGCCCCAAAACTTGGACCGAACCACAAAAGGAGGGGGAGTATCAATATTCGTCAAAGATACCCACACCTCCAGGTTGGTGGCACAGCACGAAGCAACAGAGACTATCCATGTGCAACTAATTGTTGGTAAAACTGCCTTCCAGTTTATAGCCTGCTACAGACCACCCTCCCAAACACAGGAACCCCACTTGGCCTTCCTGAGAATACTGGAAAATATGAAGGTCTCTCCAAACACCATTATATTGGGCGACTTCAACTACCCAAACATAGACTGGGAGCATTACTCTAGCTCCAACACCCTAGCCCAAAGGTTCCTAGAATTTATAAACTCAAATGCTATGGAACAACTTGTTACCATTCCCACAAGAGGGGAAAACATACTGGACCTGATCATCACCAACATGGGGACACTATGCTCCAGAACAGAAGTGTATCCCTCACTGGTAAGATCAGACCATAAACTAATCTCACTGGATATTCACATCCCGACCCCATGACCTGCCCAGAAAACCACAGTGAAAAACTTCTCTAAAGCAAATTTCACACGCCTCAAAACCGAGGCGAAATCCTTCAAAGCCCCTGGGCCTGTGGAAAATACGGCCCAGACCGCAGAATCCTTTATAAACGCATTCTATGAACACCTTCAGGAATGCATGGATCATGCAATCCCAAATAAAACCAAGACCCAATCCTCCAAAGGCAGACATCCTGTCTGGTGGACCCCAGCCATAAACAACCTATACAATAGAAGGAGGAAGCTACTACATGATAGAGCAAAATCCCAAAAAGGGAAGGCATCTCTGATCAGTATTAGCAGAAAACTACGGCACTCATAAAATCGTCTAAGGCCAGCTTCGAGAAAAATTGCACAGGACACTAAGGATAATCACAAGGCTTTCTTTAGTTATGTTAGGAACCTGGGTTGGAATTCCCAGATATGCTCAGAATTAGTCCAAAATGACAAAAAATACACCGAGCCCACAGACATTGCCAACATCCTAGCTGACAGGTTCAGTGCAAACTTCTCCCCCCTCTCCCCACCAAAAGAGCAAATATCTATCCCAACAGAGTGCTGCCCCCCTGACATCTCAGATGCTCAGGTAAGAGCCGCCCTCTCCAAAGCAAAAAACACAGCATCAATGGGACCAGATGGTGTCTCGGGCTGCATCCTACATGAACTCCAAGAAGAGCTAAACCCAAACATAAAACTACTGTTCAATCTTAGCCTTACTACAGGATATGTACCCAAAGAGTGGCATACAGCAACAGTGGTCCCTCTCCACAAAGGTGGTGCCTCAACGGATCCTGGAAACTATTGCCCCATAAGCCTGACTAGCTTGGTCTGCAAAGCTATGGAAAGGATCATCATGGACCTCATAAATAAAGATATTGGGGACCTACAGACACTGGATCCTACCCAGTTTGGCTTTGTTAAGGGCAGATCCTGCCTCTTAAACCTGGTCAATTTCCTTGAAACAGTCACCAAGGCCATTGACGAGGGGAAGGTGGTCCACACAGCCTACCTGGACCTCGCAAAAGCCTTCGATACAATACCCCACTCGGGCATTATAGATAAGCTCACCAGCTTAAATATAAACCCCTATGTTACTAGTTGGGTTGCAAACTGGCTCAAGGACAGAACTCACATGGTTAGAATTGCTGGAGCCATGTCAGACTCCAAACCAGTTACAAGTGGCGTCCCACAAGGCTCAGTCCTGGGACCTCTCTTGTTTGGTATATATTTCTCAGCGGTACAGGCCAACACGGAAGGACTGTGGCTGACCAAGTTCGCAGATGACTGCAAACTGGGCGCCATAATCAACTCTCCAGCCGACACAAGCATCCTCCAAAAGGGCCTCATAGAAACAGACAACTGGTGCCAGAGCCATGGCCTCAAGCTAAACGCCAAAAAGTGTATAGTCATCCCCTTTGGCAAAAACAAAGTGCCCACAATTTACCACATTGGTGGTAATCCATTAAGTACAGAAGAAGTCATTAGGGACCTGGGGAAACCTCAAAAAAAGGCATAGCAAAATTAATTTAAAATGGGTGGCAAAAGCCAAACACACTCTGGCTAGGCTTATAAATGCCCTAGGGCAGATAGCCTAGTATGAACCTATGAACCTATAAGAAGTGATGGATGGAGTGTCAGAAATATGTGTGTGGGGGGGGATGGGTAATGGTATAATCCACAAAGGCGAGACTGTGTTGGATGCAGAATAGGTGAACTGGAGGTGTATGAGGGAGCAGTGGGTGAATCAGAAAGAAACACAAGGAACAAGTGTACACATCTGCAATACAACCTGACAGGCCATACTGTAGAACACAATCACACAAACATATGAATATTAAAATGTGTGATAGAAATGTACAGAAACGTCACCGGCACACACCCACAGAATGGTCTGGATAGAACCGGCCCATCCAAATGCAACACACCTGGATGCATAATTGAATACCCATCATCCCCTCCACAGCACACAACCCGCCCCCATACCTGAACGTCCACCAAATCCAGCCATACTCGGCCTACTAGCTTGGCGCAGTCATATCTACACATAGTGACCACTACTTATATGTAGTAGGCAGTGTCACCCTAGGGAGTGTCAGGACTGCAAACTATGTATCCCTTGCATGTAAAACCCTAACACATTTTCGTAAAGCCAAAAGAATGGACGGCATTGGTCTTGTTCAATTTTTGGATATCCCACATGGGATACGTAACCTGTGTAAACATCAGACTGGGTATCATGACACTATGTCCAGTCCTGTAGACATCCAGACACAAGTTGAATGTGTAGTAGTGGTGCATGAGACTGTCCAGCCCTAGACGGTCATGCAGAACCTACTACCCAGGATAAAACACCTACCCGTGATGCACGTCTCCCCACATGAATAATTAAGAGAATATATTGTACACATTCGCATAGTGGCACTTGGAAATAGGGTGAATAAGGCACTGACGTAAACAGGGTACCTCCTGACCCACTGTGTGAGGGACAGTCACTGTTTGGGTAGGTGTGTCCTGACCAACAATGATACAATGGCAAATGTCCTGTGATTGTAGGAAATAACTATGTACCATACTTCATGTAACAGTTGCCTAAAGCAGTCATGTCTGGATATAAAATACGTAATTTGTACAAGAAACAGACTAAGCAACTAAAGTGCTAAAGGAATTGGCTCTCAGCTAGGAAAATATTGAATGTTTTAAACCCTGCACTGACCGTGGGTATGTGTTGGCCTAAACAATCTGGTGTCTCCAGAATATATCCCATCCTGTACATATGAAAATGTGGCAACCCTACCAATGGTCAGAGCATTCGCACAATAACTGGCCAGCCTCTTAATCACTCACAAAGACAGTGACCTTTGGAGGAAAGGTGTTGAATGAGAATAACTAATGACAAGAATTAAGAGTAATAGACTCATTTAACTGCAGAAAATAAGTAGAAATACGAATCTGTCAACACGTTCCAAGTTAACAGTACTAATATTGTAGAAGTGTCTGTGATTGTCCCTGATTTGTCATTGCCTTGTACCTGTCACTGTAGACATTAGTCCCAGAGTATCACAGAGGTCCGTACACATATGTACACCAACCAACTGTCACATTTGTTGACAGAACTATTGCATACTTGTAGTGAATTCATAAGTGATGTCCAGAATAATATTCATCGTATATATGAATGAATGAAATAGCCAAATGTGAAGGGAAACACCAGTGGAAACCCCTCCCCACCCTGTATCATGTAGTGGAACCACCCCCCACCCTATATTATGTAGTGCCGACCTAATAATGTGGTCAGAGGTGCGCAACCCCCTGCATCTGTAAACACAGGTAGAATGTTAAAATCAGGACAAACTCTGTTCATGTGCTACGTCTGACATTTGAACAGGTACAGGGCAGTTCCAGTCACCAGTCGGACAAGCCTAAACCTGGATCAGCACATGAACACCCTGACAATCAAACACATGTATGTGCCAGGACTATAAGCGTTGGAGTTCTGAATATCCTTGGAGTGAGTAGACATGCAGCATGGGTCCAGAGCAGTAGGGAATAGG
Organism: Protopterus annectens; assembly: GCF_019279795.1. NCBI lineage: Eukaryota > Metazoa > Chordata > Ceratodontiformes > Protopteridae > Protopterus > Protopterus annectens. The sequence goes on from NC_056726.1 coordinate 1,725,820,755, forward strand.
GAATGTCGCAAGTGTAGTACTGCGGTTTTCCCAGCAGGAGAATGGATGCCTGCTGTGTAAGTGAAGCAGTGAGGCATATGTTAGGGTAGCTATGAACCATGGGTATACATATAAATGAGGAAGAACACCAATAGTGCAGGGGTTAGAGCATCTGCCTAACGTAAAGGCATTCCCGTTCAAGTACGACTATAGCACATATCAATTTATTGTGTAATGAATGCCTCTGTGCTGTAAAGCCAACATTTAAACATGTAAAGGTGAACGCATGTTTCGCATGGGGCTGTTAACTGGATTCCATCAATCAAAGTGGTACTGTCATAAGGAATAAGGCACATGTAAGCACAAAGAAGTGGCAGTAAACATATGTAACTCACAATAAGGAGATGCAAGTGCGCCTGCGCGGGTGTAAGCAGCTTTTAGCATAGCAAATGTATGTTGTTTTGTACAGATGTAACATATATATATATATATATATATATATATATATATATATATATATATATATATGGGTCTACTTCTATTCGCTGACAGCCCATTTCACTGAAACCCATTTGGTTGACAGCTCATTTCATTGACAAACATTCTAGGTGGGGGGGCTGCACCCCCTACACCCCCCACACCCCCCCAACTATATATAACAACTCCACAGTCGCACAACAGTGGGGAGGGGGGCAAAACCCAGGTTTTTGCCTTGAATACTTTTGTCAATGAAATGAGTTGTCAACCAAATGGGTTTCAGTGAAATGGGCTGTCAGCGAATAGAAGTAGACCCATATATATATATATATATATATATATATATATATATATTATATATATAGAATGAATGCCGAAAGACGAAAGCATACATAAGGATTGTGAAGGGAATCTAGAGCAACTAAGGTATTATAAAGTGCTCACAGCGTTTGTCAGATAAAGCTGCGCAAGAGTGAGTAGAGTACCGCTAGTCACACCAGAGGCAGGGTTATACCAGTGGCCATAATATCGTTGAAGTGCTACGTCAACATTATACACAGACGGAATGTAGTTAATGTTGTGACCACCTACACTTGTAACCCACAAATTGTTCGTAATCCATAACACCAGGAAAGGCACGTATGTGCAATTATAAATGGAGGGAGACCCTGTGAATACACGAGGTGGTACAAAATGTGTGTAGGGCCCCAACGTTCTGGAGAGGGCAATGTGTAAAAGTGTGTCATGGCTGCGATATCAGGTGGATAATGGCTGTTACGCGTGGAAACTCAACATGGGTGGGCTGGAGAAACTATGGCTATGGGATTATGGACACAGGAGTGCTAGGGTTGTTTGCACCGGTTGCAATGGAGTGGCCCGTGGAGGTCAGCTAGTACATAGGTGCGATTCCCAGCTAGAGCGTCGTCTGCATGGTAGACATGCGTGAATGGGCGGACCGTTGTTGGAGGTTGTGCGTCAGGGCTGGCAGTCCGGCACGTAAAACCTATCTGTCAACCATTAGCGGACCAGAGTTCTGCTGTGGCGACCCCAAACCGGGAAAAGCCAAAAGACACAACTACATGCAGACATCAATATGTTGACGTACAATCTCTGTAACACAAGCACTTCATTTATTAACATAAATAATATGAATGTGCACAGAAACAAACACAGTAGCAGGAATAATAGGCTGTGCATACGAGAAATAGGTCAGATGACACTGTATTACATCACACTTATCAGCGGTACTCCAGACATGAAAAACGTGAGACATCTGTCCACTGTATAACATGCTGTATACTGATTACAAGTTAACCGGAGTGACGTGTCGGTGTCATAATGACTAAGGCAATAGTATGCTGTTGAAGCAGAGATAAAACCCAATATGCATGTGTAAGTGGGTATGTCCAGGAAATGTATTGGTTAACGGACACACAGATGTATGTATATATATATATATATATATATATATATATATATATACATACATACACACACACACAAAGATATATATATATATATATATATATATATATATAGATAGATATATAGATATAGATATATATACACATACAACAGTTATTGATGTATACACATACACACAAAACAAATATATATGTCATTGTAGATATACACATGTACATAACTAGGTTACTTTACAGCAATTACGGGTAACATATGTTCAGACCGGGCATATGTTACTGGGAGGTTCAATAAACAAACGTTTACCTCCCACACCGCCCAGCTAGGCCAGTCAGACATACAGACAGGCAATAAAGATAAATACACTGCTGCTGTCCAAAACACCAGCAGGAAAGTACCAGTGGGAGAGATCTGCAAGGTCTACACTTTAAACATGGATAACGGGGTCCCTTGCGGGACACCAAAAATTCACTCTACGTGTGAACCTCTGGTTATTGATGCGAGCAGGATGTAGGTGTACATGGAACAGTAGGTTGTGCAAGTGTAATAACACATGAGTTGACAAAACGTATGACATGTGTCCCGAGACGGGGAGAGTGGGCAATGTGTAGGGGTGTGCTCATACCCCAGCTGCGCTCACAGTAAGTATTTGTCATGAGTGCTGTAGAGGGGTGCCAGGTAGGTGAATCATGGGTATACAATAATGGGCTTAAGTGTGCAGGTGCTGGTTAGCAGTGATGTAGTAGGCCCGCCCAGTGGAAGTCATTAATATTCCTATGTGGGCATAGCAGACACCTATACCTCCCAAACCTGAAGAGGACATCTAGTGGATAGTCTGTAAACCATTGGGGGAACACATAGGGACCATATCAGTGCCATGTACATGATTAGCATGGACGTCCATAGTTATGAATCAGTATGTAATAAAGCCCAGCTAAACACTTCCAGAACTAGTGATATTAGGTGGACAGGTGGCGGAATACAGGTAATGACTGATGACAACATGTATGAGTCATAAACAGCATGTACCTCGACAAACGTGAATGAATACATATGCCCTGTGACTGTCAATGTGTCAGGTTAATAGAACCAATCATCTTATTGTGTCCCTCAGGGTGTTATGCAGTGTCCCTGATACAGTATTCATTCTCCCCCATTGGTATGTGAGGTCTACTAGTGACGGAAAGCGCATATTTCGCTGACCACCTTAGGTAGATGATAGCATAATAGATATGGATTACCACCTGTTCGCCTTTGTGAGAGACACACCACTCTGGGCAGTTGTGTCCTGCAAAATGAATATTATGGCACATGGCCTGTGAGTTCGGGAAATGAGGTCATATATTGTGTGTAGTGGTGTCATAAAATTATTTTGTTGTATCAGAAACAGCTACATGTTATAAGAAACAGTATTAGCAACTATAATGCTACAAGAATAACCTTAACGTATGCAAACCGGTGAAGTAGTCAGTTTACTACTGTCTGTGGGTATGTGTTGCCTTGCCAAATGTGATAGCTCTACATATAGGTCCTAAAGGGCTGCCACCATTCCGAATGGCCAAAGTGGGCCTGCTCTGTAGAAATGTCAGATGTACCGGGGCAGAACATACCTACAGCCATGCATAGTACAGAAATATACATATTAGCACAAATCAAAGCTTAGTCTAGCAGCAGTTAAGTTGCTTATGCTACTTCACATAACATATCGACATGTCATGTATACAAGACCCGTTACATGCAACTATTACAGACACGTAGAATATAAGAATGTCCTCCAATCAGGACAGATGCAATGGCTAGAGTATTGTCACATGACACATATGCCTAGTGAGGGACTGTTCCATGCAAAGTGGGAAAGTTGTTACTCCTACAGTCTCCCGTCATCCAATCTAAAAGATGGAAAACCTACATTAGGTATGCGGTAGCATGACCCGGCAGAGAGCTGCATTAACCAAATAACATTCACATGTCAGCATTGCAGAGTATTGGTTCCCATGTATCAGCCAGATGGGAGCAGATTGTATGAGGAACACGCATATGATTATGTCACTGGACAGGCCGCCGAGTCCGTACAGTTGAATGCCTGCAGTCGCCTAATGGTTAGACATAACCGATACTGTAATCATGTAGTCCAATGTAATACGCATCACAAGGGATCGCACACACCCAGCGTGAGTGACAAATGTAAGCACAAATGTCGGTGAGTGAGCTGGTGTAAGCATGTTTGTCTACCAGTATGCCAGTAGTCCACTGTTAAAGAAATGTGGAGTCTAAATGGGTATAAGGAGCTGTAACTAGAGGTCAGCAGTGCTTAACACCGTGCAAACCCATGCACAACCACTCCCACCTGCTGGAATGTGCCTTACCCACTCCGTATCCAAAGGCGTTGTTCTGTCCGCAAACAAAGAACCGTCCTTTGCATGTGTTGGTAGCAATACCCTGCGCACATAGCTCATGTGAATTACCAATACACCATGGCATATGTACAGACAATAGACCACACACATACCATACAGCACAGTCATTCAACAGTATAGCAATGTACTGGCAGATATGTCCAGACCACTGGTGTTTGCAGACCTGGCCGTCCTGTGTTTCAGTGTGTGAGCATGCCCAGTATGACTGTTATGCATGTTGTCGACTGACATTACTGTCATACCGTTGTGTGTGTGAGCATGCCAAGTATGGTCAACTGGATCACATGTGTCACATGTCCAGATAGTCAGTACTGTGGTGCTGACCCCTGCATTCTACACCGACAGGTGGCATGCTGTGTCTGCAGGGTAGCTAATGGTCATGTGGCATTGACAGTTGCTACATTTCTGCATAGCGTGGGGGGACATCCAACCTCATCCACAGTCCTACACAGCACCGGGGGTGGCGCACATGACTCTCACATGTGTACGTTGGAAGGGGGGCACAGCTGACAGTTGTACACATTTGCCACTACTGTACTGGTATGCCAGGTACTCCATGTCAGTGTGTGGACCTACCTAAATTACTGGTTGGAGGCATACCAGTGTACGTCAGATCCTAGCATTAATTACCAGCATAGTGGTGTCGGACGTCCTAGCCTTCACAACCTACATTCAACTGCCTGGCCTGTTGTAGTATGTGTGTCTGTGGGGTTGGGGGTCATTCATTGGGCATATCCAGAGGCCATTGTATATCATTTGTCTGTATTGTTCTACACCTGTCCAGCTGTATGGAACTTGTGTGGACTGTATGGACACACATGATGTTCAGCCCATAACCTGCAGTGGGTTAGGACACCCTGTGTACTACTGGCTACTATTGTGACCCCGGTATGTGCTACAGATGTCATGGTGCCACTATGGACGTGTACTGTCTGCTGCCCTAACATTAGGCCACGAAACTCTCTTGTATGCTCACATCCATACCATAGCATTGGGTAAATACACATTCTAATACAACTGCCAATTGTTAGGTCAATAGACTTACCTTGGGGGTGTTCTGGACCTGAGGATGGTACTGGAGGGCTGCCTATGTCGGATGCATACAGTACACTTCCTATACATGGCTGAGCACAGGTAGTGTCATGTTTGGCATCCATTGTACTGTGTGCGAGTTAGAGAGGGTGAAATCCCTGGGTACCTACTGTGTCAGTGCATATGCCTTGTGTTGCCTCTTTGCCAAGGACAGGTCATACTGTGCATGGCCCTTTTGCCTACTGGGCCCAGCTCAGGTAGATCCTCCTCCAAGTCACACTGTGCCTGTACAGGCCTTGGCATTGGTGGTGGGCCGTGTGGCCCTGCCCCATGCTGTTCCTGCTGCAACTGTTACTGCAGGATCAGATTGTGTAGCATAGCAAATACCATAACAATTTGTGTGCATGTAGCTAGTGAATACTGCAGGGCTCCACCGGATGTGTCCAGATACCAGAACTGTGACCTAAGCATCCCAAACACATGCTCAATTGTCTTGCCTGTGCATCTGCCTCATTATGGTGTAATTGTTCAGGTGTGTGTGCATTGCTGATGGGTGTCATCAGCCACGACTCCAGTGGTTACCCAGCATCCCCCACTAGGAGACTGTAGGGGATGTCCATATTGGCAAAGGTGTGTTACTGCTGCATCAGATGCCATATATCGGAATCGTCATAGCTTCCAGGGAAGACAGCACACACATTCAGTTTAATGCCCTGGCCATCGCATATGGCCTAGCTGTTGGAGGGTATGCCCCTGCAGTTAATGTAGGCCCTAC